>NW_023425543.1:2333983-2518983 GCF_014108245.1 Pipistrellus kuhlii | reverse complement strand
TGTACCTGAACTTAAGAAGTTCCTATATTTTTTTATTTCTTCAGTTTTCCTATGTAAAGTTTATCTTCTGACGTCTCACACCTCTTTCCGGATTTCCCCCTCTGATGAAGCCTGGCAGAGGCGCAGCAGAAGGATGAGTTATGGCCAACGATCCTAATACTATTTTCATGGGTGTATTCACTGCTTGCACTGAAATGATGGCCTTCGATTTTGTATTTTTTATACATAATCCTGTATATGTATACTGGACCAATTGTTTCTTTGCAAGTTTTTCTGTCTTGTTTTAGAGCCACCGTACGGCCAGAGAGCACCATTGAACTTGTTTTGCTGCCGCTGACTACCTCTCCCAAGCTGCTCTGGAGATCCCAGGAGGAACCTCTCCCGCCACTGCACTCACCACGTCCACAGTCAATCAACAGCGCCTGCCAAGTCTGGGCAGGGCACTGCCCTGGAGGAAACGCCACCAGGAGATATTGCCACAGAAGCAGACGTCACCAGAGGCAATAAGATAAGGAGGCATTCTTATTTAGGCCCCAGCGCCTGCTCAGAGGGAGGAAAAGTGCTTAGGCACTCACAGCTTTCCCGTGGACGCTGGCAACTGGGCGAATACAAACAGAACAAACAATGGAAGCCGGAAATATTTGAGATTAGGAAATTAATTCAAGCCTGGGCCAAGAAGTCAGCATTCATAAGCTGGCGAGTTCCACCCTTGTCATGCATGTCAAGCAAGGTCTCTTAATCACTCATCACAAGCCACCCCCGAGGTTCACTGCCGGGTCAGGAGGGCGGCCTTGCGTTCACAGTATTCCAGGGTCTTACCCAACTCTCGGTAGGGACCCCAACAGGCCAGTAAGCAAGCATTTCTGCAGGTCATGTGGCCACAATATATACAGCAGAAATATGGGCATTAGCGACTCACCTTTGTCAGGCTGTCTCCTCCATGGCATCATAGAGATAGTTAATTAGGCCAGACTAGAAGGCCTGTTAGAGGTAGAAATGGCCCCCTTTCCAGCTGGGGAGCATTGAAATGGCTCCCGCTGAAATTCTTCGGAAATAAACATGTATCTATTCACAAAAAACTCACCAGCGTCCGTGCCTTTTCTCCCCACGGCCCTGCCCCTGGCTTTATTTCTTAAGTCACCCAGACCTTGTCTTGCCAGTAATGTCATAATCAGCAGGCTGAGAGCAAGGTGGCTGATAATTGTTCTTTATGTTGCTCTCTGTTTAGTATCTGATTCAATACATCTAGGTGGACACCATTTCATCACCTTCTTAGTAACAGAGGTGAGAAAAATCAATGGCAATCAGATTACCTTGTTAACAGGAAGGCGAAAGGGCCAGGGTGTTAAGTTCACAGGGCATCCCCTTTCATTTAAAACATTTCACTTTCTTTTATTATTTATCTTTATTATTATTTATAGCGCCGAGCCCAGAGCATTTCCCGACACAGAGCACGGCCCTGCGTTTGTCTCCGGCGGAGCCCAGGCCGGGCCGGGGACCCCTCGTGCTGTCTTTTCTCACAAAGTCCTGGGGCCAGTCCCGCATGGCTGTGGGTGCAGCACTGACTCTGTGATCCGAGCTGTCACATGATATTGTATTTATTGCCGTGTTTGTTATTTTCTGTTGGCCTTCATTAAGATCACTGTTATTATCCACAGCAGCAATGCCCGGGGCTAGGCAGGGGTAGGATCATGTGCCAGAGAACAAAGCTCTGGGGTGGGGCTTCCAGAGGAAAGACGTGATATGGGGCGGGCCAGGCCGAAATAGCAGGATGGATGCATGCGGGCGGCCCTATCCAGGTGCCAGGCGACTCCTGCCAGAGGAGGTGCTTTGAAGAACAGGTGCTAGGAGAACTGCAAGTGTCTTCATGGGTTCCTTGAACTTGAGCTTGAGTTTGTGCCTCTGCATCGTTGGGGGATGTGTGTATGTGTGGGGGGAGGGAGAAGGTCTCAGAAACCCATGGGGACATGAACTGGGTCTGAGTTTCAGGAGGTAAGGCCAGGCATGAGCTCAGGTGAGGCGGCCCTGGAGGTGGCCGTGGGTGGGGAACTGATGCTACCAGTGGACTGATAGTGTTTGGAAAAGCAAATCACACTCGGATTATAACCCGAGGTCGTCCACTTGCAAAGATGTCATTCTCAACCAACAATGCTTTTCAGGCACCATTTTAGCAACATGCATTAAAGTGATTGCCAAATACTCAGACCTTTGGCAGAGAATATTCTTAAAAGTCTATTCTAGACCCACACCTCGGCCTCAAAGACATGAAGGCTCTCCATACGCCTCCTCTGACCCATCAGTGCTCGCCAATGCTCTCTTCCCGTTGCCATGGAGAAGACGGAGCTGATCAGGAAGGCGAATGTGGCCCAGCAGGCTGAGCGCTAAGACACCATGGTCACCTTCATAAAGGCAGTGACGGAGGAGGGCTCCAAGCTGTCCAACAAGGAGCGCCACCAGCTCTCGGTGGCCGACAAGAACGTGGCGGGCGGCCACCTGTCCGCCTGGAGGGTCATCTGGAGCCTCAAGCAGAAGACAGACACCTTGGACAAGAAGCTGCAGCTGATCGAGAACTCCCGGGAGAAAATGGAGGCGGAGCTGCGGTCCATCTGCACCGCCATGCTGGCATTGCTGGATAAGGATTTAATAGCCGACACAACTGACTCAGAGAGGAAGGTTGCAGGGAGACTACTTCCGGTACCCTGCTGAGGTCGCATGTGGTGATGATCGAAAACAAAGGATAGACAATTCCCAAGCAGCTTTCCAAGAGGCTTTTGATATGGGCAAGGAGATGCAGCCCACACCCCCAATCCGCCTGCGGCTGGCTCTCAACTTCTCCGTGTTTTACTATGAGATCCTCCATAACCCTGAGCTCGCCTGCACAGTGGCCAACACGGCTGAAGCCACTGCAGAACTTGATACACCGAATGAAGACTCATACATAAGACAGCGCCCTCATCATGCAGCTGCTCAGGGACGGACAACCTCACATAACCGACATCGGACAGCGCAGGAGGAGAATGTGACTGCTGACAGGGTGATGTCCTCCTTCCCTCCAGGAACCTCTGTGCACATCTCCCTTCCTCCCTCCGTGTGGATTCCCCAGAGCAAAGAAGCCGTCCACGTGCACAGAATCAACCGTTCCCGTCCTTTCACGCTGCAGCTGTGGGAAACTCCATCCCCTGGTTTGTGTTTCTCTTGGCCTTCCTGGTGTGCAGTTACTGCCGCAGAAAAGTATGAATAGCCCCATTTTACATAAGCCGAGTAACTTCCAAACACTTACGTAAAGGACTAAAAATGTATTTGGTATTTAAGTCATCTGAACCCGTTCTGCAAGGGACTGTGTTTTGTATTACCGCGAGGATATGAAAATGTAGTTAATTATATTTAAAGGGTGTTTTACATAGCTTCTTAATGTCTACATTCCCTCCCTTACTGTTCGGGGGTTTCCTATCAGTGAGCAGGTTTCCATGTTCTTAATGTATTCCTTTTGGGCGGGAATCCGGAAGCATCAGATGGAATTGGAAAGCATTTGATAATTCTGGGATGCGGGTCACAAATTGAGATGCCTCCTGTGTCACATAAGGGAGCTGTGACACCGGGAGTTTCCTTATCTACTCTTCATTGGCTGCTGTTTCAGTTGACAATTGCCCTTCCTAAAAAAATAATTCATCATACCTCCAAAAAAAGTCTATACTTATGAATTGGGATCAACCCCATGGGTACAGCACAGCAGTAAGAGAGCAAAAATGTTTAAAGTGAGAAAAAACAAAAGGGAAGCCTATAATTTCAAACCAACAAAATGGGATGAATAAAGTGAACAGTAAGCAGTATTTAAATAAGTAATTACTACACGATTCAGCATTCTGAAAAGTACTTACCTTATAATTCAAGGTAGAGAACCCACCATGAAGTTGTACGTATACCATTATTACAATTATAAAATACACAAGATAAAATACACAAGATAATGAAGGCAAATGAAGAGTAATTGTGTCGATGGGTTAAGGGTATAAATTTTTTTTCTTGGTTTCTCAAAGTTTCTGTAATGCTGTCGTATTACTTTTATAATTAATTTAAAAAAAAATACTGAAACCATTCAAAACGACCCTGGTATCAGAATGGTTAAAATACACTGATGATCGCTTTATAATGCCTATCACCTCGCTTTGTATAACCTGTGAATATCATCTGACCGGAGAGACAAGAGCACGCTGAGCCTTTGGGGAGCACTGTGCACGGCCCGTTCCCTCCCACAATCCCCTTCCCTCTGAGCACCTTTCTTGGACTCCATTTGTCCAGGCAAACGTTGCCAAAAAGCAGTTGCTACCCCTGTCCACTTACAACTCCATCTGTCACGGGACGCAGCTGGAGTTTTCACTGACACACCCACAGAGATGAATACTTAGGTTTAAAACCCAATAAGACATTCAGTATTTATACTCATACCAGCTTTCTAGGCAACTGAGTCTATGTCTCAAATCAAGATCACCCTAATTATATGAATTCCGTCAGCTGTGATCTGTGTTTGTGTAAGTTTCACTTACCTTTTCTTCTGCGCCAAATGGGGGTTGTTCATGAAATTCTGGCCACTCTCTACAGCTCGGAGCTCTACAAGCTGACGCCGTCCAATCAGATCTCTCCAATCACACCTGCAGGTGTAACAGACAAATATTACGTTTCTGGCAGGAAGATCTAAATCGGAAACTTGTTGAATCTCCGTGTATAAAGTTGTGGGCTTGACAATCTCCCGAGTTCTCTATTTCTTCATGTAAAAAAAGGGGGGGGGAGTAATAAAATCTTGCCCATTTTGTATAATCCTTTGAGATCACAGTGGGGAAATCAACCCAAAAAAGTCTGAGAGATGTTATGGTCAATTTTCTTACTGAATTCAATAAGGTGATTTTGTTTTACCCCCCTTTTTTTCCCCATTGCATTTTCTCCTTTTAACTTTATAACTATACCATTCTTTTAGGGTTTCGTTTCATCAAAATAATCAGTTGAATCAACACCAAGCTGGTCTGATAAATACAAGGGATTGAACCCACAATCTTGGTGTTCCAGGATGACACTAACGGAGCAACCTGACCAGGGCCTCCGAACCATCCAGAAACACCAAGGTTGTGGGTTCAATCCCTTGTGGTGTCGATTCAACTGATTATTCTGATGAAATGAAATGCATATGCGCTTTCGTATTTTTCAATGAAAACAATATTATAACATAGACAAGAAAATTTGGTGCTTTTTCAATGTCTACTAACTAAATGTATTTTGACTGAACATGGAACACTCAATCAAGAAATCTGTTACATTCCAAAGGAAAAACACAATATAGGCAAGGAAAAAAAAAAGAGGCAAATGATTGATTAAACTCAACAGTCTTCATTTTTCATTCATTTATGTATGTTTGAGGATTCCTGCCATTTTAACTGAATTTCAGGTTGGATCACATGTAACTAGTAGGAACCTCTTCACCACAGAGTCTTTTCAATTAATTAAGTGTTGCCGAGGTTGGTAACGATTTTAGGCTACAGAATGAAATTACTTTATGAAGTGGCAAGTTCCTTATGTATTTTTCTCTTCCCTCTTTTGCATATGGCAGGCAGAAATTGAATTTTGTCAATAGGCTTAAAAAAAAAAGCCTTATCCCTAGAATGACTTCAAACATAAATTTGATGACTTAAAAAAAAGGGGGGGTGGGAGGAGATAAGTAATCATGTAGGAATAGAGTTCACTACCAAGAGAGAGGCTCTTGCAACTTTCTGAAATGTGGTGGTTAAAAATTAGGAATAATTATAAACATTCCCATCCTTATAAAGTTTATAAAATATTGAAGGAACATCAGTTAAAATAAGAAAAGCAACCACCAAGTAATCAATTGCTACCTGCTGAATTTCTTTCTGAAGCCAGCACTACACAAATTGAAGTCAAGAACAGAAGACGGTGTTCTTATACTCAGTTTGTAATTGTGTTCCTTATTCAAGATGTGTCCCCGTGGGTTATAAGACCTCAATCTGGCCTCCAGCCCGGATGGGATAGGGGCACGGATAAAAATTCGTGAAGATATATTAGTTCTAGAGCAACATAAAGTCTTATTTAGGGATGGATCTGTTGGGCTGCACTTGAAAAGGAGGGGTTTTTATTTTTATTTTTTTATTGATTTAGAGAAGAAGGGAGAGGGAGAGTAGAACCATCAATGACGAGAGAGAATTATTGATCAGCTGCCTCCTGCACGCGCCCTATTGGGGGATGGAGCCCACAACCTGGGCATGTGCTGATAGGGAACCATGACTTCCTGGTTCATAAGTTGAGCCATTCCAGCAGGGCGGAAATGTGTTACTTTTGATGATAGACTAGATGGACAGACCAACAGACAGACAAACAAGATGATAGATAGGCAGACGAGAGGCTGTACAGTTAAAACAAATGAGCTGTCTTCCCTCTCAGCTATTTGGCCATTGCAGTTAGCACCATAACATAGAAGGGCAGCGCCAAGGTGGAGCCAGTCATGGTCCTGCCTGAGGCCGAGGCTACCCAGAAGTCAGTATCTTCCCATCATCCCTTCTGTCTGTGATAAAAGTGGAGAGGCCCGGGAGGTGCTGAGAGGAAAGCCTTCCTCTCCCACCCCCTATGCCCAGAGCTTTGTCACCTCAAAAGACACTCAGGAGCAGGCCCATATTTCTCATTTAAGCCCTGGACAGACGCACCCGTGGCTACCCAGCACCCTCCCACTGATTTGTTGAAGGTGCAGAACGATGCACCAGCTCTGCGGGGAGATTTTAGTTCACTTTGTGGCACTTCTGCTGCCCTGAGAAGATATACAGTAACACTGAGCTCCTTGCCGGATGACTTCCAGGAACAAAGCACTCTGCGGATCTATTAGGAAGCCGCAGGGTCAGTGCCTAATGCTTCTGCTCGCCGGGGTGTGGGCCTCGCGCTTCCCGGGCTGGCCAGGCTCCGAGGGAGACGACCAGGCTTTCGGTTCGGGAAAGCAGCAGGAAGCAGCAGTTTTACATTTTTATAATGAGAAAAAGGGTTCCTCTTATCTTATGAAACTCCCCAAACTCTTATCACTGCACCTCACTCTTGACTTTCAACAGTGAAACGCAATCATCTGGAGCGTCTTTTAAAGTCAAAGATGAGATAAAAGAAAAAAATGTTGGGGAGCAAAAGCCTCTTAAAATTTAAACTGACTGTACTGCTAACTACTAAATAGTAAAGTTGCCCTGGAAAAAGTACGAGTTAACTGTGATGAACTGTATGACTACGATGTATTTGAACAGAACAGTCAACTGTAAGAAAGACCATTTGGAAGCTCAGAAAATAATTTTAGTTGAATCTCTCTCTCTCTTCACCCACTTTCTTCCAGCTAAAATAGAGACCCTTAGATATGATCTGATAAAGAAAACCGTAGCCTAACAGAGAATTCTAGAGGTGTCAGATGCAGAACAAGAGAAATTTGGGATGAGCGGAATGTCACATTATCAAGAAATTTTACCCAGACACTCCTAGCATCCTTACATTGTCAAGTTAAAAGTCAGAGAAAAAATATTTTCATCCATTTGAAATAAGAGAGTTTTGAACACACCTAACATTCTGAGTATGAAGGGCGGGGTGGCAAGAAGGTATGTTTCACACATAAATTATACGTTCATCCAATCCCTACTTTGATATATAAATCTTTCTATGAATATCTAAGACAGGTCTTTCTGGACAGGATCGGTGGATCTTTAAATGCCTTGTTCATCTTGGACTATAGCAGCATGAAGCCTTTTGAGATTCTAGCAACTTGCATGATTATATTATTAAAATCTAGAAACACATTCTATATATCCTTGATTCGTTCTAGTAAAACAGTGGGAGCCACCTTTATCTATGATTTTATTTAAATCCCCTTGAATATTTATATATTCATTATCTTGGTCCATTAGTAGAGTCCCTAGAGTCCAAAAAATGTAGTTGCTTATAAATGATTAAACTAATGGGAGACCTTTAATTTAGGATCTCATTTAATCCTCACAATAACTCTATGTGGTAAGTACTCTTACTGTTCTCTTCTTTTAGATAAATCTGAGGCATCGGCAGGATGAGTCCATTTCTCAGGGTTACAAAGATAGCTGATGCTAGAATTATGTCAGGAATTCAGATCCCATGATTTTTACAGTCTACATGCTTATCCCTGTTTCAGAGATAACCTCGCAGGGCTGGTTTTCTGAGATTTGAGGGAAAAGTTATATAATGATCTAACATATATCATCACGATTTTACCAGGGGGATGGGGGTTGGGGGGTAAGCCACACTAAAAATAATAAAATATATTTCAAGAATTGGTTCTATTTCTAACTATATGAAGTTTTTAGGCTTGACTCTATCAGGTTTTTAAAAAATCCTTAGTGTCTTTTTTTTTCTATTTTCACCCTCCCCATAAACATACTATAAATGATCATCATCACCATCATTATGATTTTGTTAAGACCTTATTTAGTTATTTATAAAGAACACTGTAGAAGGAATTTTAGCTGTGAATCTTTGTCCTGTGTTGGGTTTCAAATTTAAAGAGCATTTTAAATAGAACAAATCTAAATATAATTCTGTTGATGAAATTGACATAGTTGACCACAAAGAAATAGTTGGAAGGTGTTCCAGGATGGATTAACTTTGATAAAGATGATGCTATTATGTCAATAAAAAGTCTTCTCTTTGTCTCCAGTTCTTACCTGGGACTTGTTACACAATGATATCTATGGAATGTTGAAACTCAGCAATGCTATGTGTGTGGTTTAACAGCTCCTAAAACTATTTACCTAAAGGCACAATACCTTCTACTGTGCATTGTAAATGAAGAACTGAAATGAATGTAGTACCATTGCATTTAATTGGGAGATTTAGTCAGGCGGGCAAGAAAATCCCCTAACCAGAAATAGCGACATGTGGGCTAGCGTTCGAGCCACTAGTAATTGCTTAATGGTACTGCGAATCCCAGTGAAAAGCCCGCCAGATAGACTTCCTATTAGTGTAAACCAAATTCAAAGCTTTGGTTTGCTTGCTTGAGTATTATGTGCACTTATGAGATTAGATTAATAATAGCCCAAACGGGTTGTGTTATGGCAAGCACAATCTTAATGTTCCATGGCTTTAACCATATTATTTCAGCAAGTGTTGGGTCTTAAATGAACCTCATTATTACAATCGAAGTGACTGAATGAATTCAATCCAGTAATGAAAAATGTCTACGCCTTTCCTTCCATTGCCCCCATCTTGCCGATGGTCCTCCAACTTGGCGCCATCGTCAGAATGAGTTAGCTTGTAGCCTGCTCTTCCTGTAAAGACCTTGGCTGGCCCAGGGCTCAATATGCCACTAGAAGCCTGCTGCTAGGCGCCTAAGACTGCAGACCCTGAGCTCTCGCGAGTCTTCAATCACCATGCACTTCTTTCTTTCTTTCTTTCTTTCTTTCTTTTTTATAATATATTTTATTGATTTTTTACAGAGAGGAAGGAAGAGGGATAGAGCTAGAAACATCGATGAGAGAGAAACATCGACCAGCTGCCTCTTGCACACCCCGTACTGGGGACGTGCCTGCAACCAATGTACATGCCCTTGACCGGAACCGAACCTGGGACCTTTCAGTCCGGCAGACCAATGCTCTATCCACTGAGCCAAACCGGTTTCGGCGAATTTTGTGATGTTTTAAACATGATAGTAATACTAAAGTTGTTTTAGTACTGAGCCTCCACTGAATGCTAACCCTTCTCCTACAGTCCTTTTAAGAAATTAATTTTTATTGATTTTAGAGAGGAAGGGAGAGAGATAGAAACATCAATGAAAAGAGCGAGTCATTGATTGGCTGCCTCCTGCATGCCCCACACTGGGAATTGAGCCTGCAACCTGGTCATGTGCCCTGACCAGAAATCAAACCGTGAGTTCCTGGCTCCAGGGTTGATGCCCAACCACTGAACCACACCAGCTGAGCCTCTACATTCCTTTTTCACATGTCCACTGCAAAGCAATATACAAACTACTTAAAACTGGACAGTTTTTTGACCCAGGTGCATTTCCCCACATCTTATAAATGAGCAGTTTATTAATAAAAAGCTATTTTAAAAAGTTAAATATTAATTCAGTCTAAACACTATTAGGCTACTCATTTATATCTTGACACAGCAATCTCTCAAGTGTCCTTAAAGGATCATTAATCACACCGTGTGATTATCGCTGTACAATTTAGTAGAGTGAGTGTCCCTCACTAGCATGCAGGTTTCTAGAGGGGAGAGCCGGGCTGTCTTAGCACAGTGCTGGGCACCCAGGGCTGAGAGGACAGCCAAAGGGACAGCTTATCTTGGGTGTGACCGTCGGAACAGGCTGTGCTTTCTCAATTTCCTACAGTGAGCATATAACCACATAGGTAGCAAGAAAAAAGCTATTGCTTTTTAAAAAGCAATTTCGATTGTTTCTATTAAGGAACGTAAGAAAGAAAACAGTCAAATAAGCCAAATGTCTCCACAGCTTATTACACTCATTAACCATGTTGATATTCACTTGTGGTACAAAACAGTACATATAAATAATTTAAAAACTCAACACAACCAAAGGAAAAAGTGAAAGTCTGCACGACTGCGGTGGCTCAGTGGCTGAGCTTCGACCTATGAACCAGGAGGTTAGGGTTCGATTCCCGGTCAGGGCATAAGCCTGGGTTGTGGGCTAGATCCCCAGTGGGGGGCATGCAGGAGGCAGCCGATTAATGGTTCTCATCTTGGATGTTTCTCTCTCTCCCCCTTCCCTGCCCCTCTGAAATCAATAAAAACATATATTTTTAAAAAGTGAAAGTTTCACAAATCCCTCAAACCCTAAATGCATAATTTCTTATGATTGCTCCCAGCATGGGTATTAGTCTATGTAAGGCATGCACGTGTCCTCCCCTAAGACATGCAGTGTGAGGGCGGTATTTCCTGCAGCTGAGGGCGGGGGAAGGGTCTCTGTGGAGCCTTGGGCGCTAGACCTGGTATTTACGTCCAATATCCAAGGCGGCCTGGCCTACTACAAGTGTGGCGGGGAGGTTTACTTGCCTAACAGATAGCATGGACTATTCATTTTCCTCTTTATTCATTAAATTATTTCCTCATAAGTCCGAGAGTAAAAGTCTGTGGCTTCGCACTTAAACAGTGGGCAGATCTGGGATGGAACGGTGCCCGAGTCTCAGAAAATGCCTGAGTCTCTCCTTAAAGATCCACAGGCCCTGTGGCTCGGGGGCCGCAAAGCAGCGTGGGAAACTTTCCCACAGTGTCCCCTGCCACCTTTACTGAGCGCTGTGGGCGGTGGGAAGCTCTGGCCGCCAGCCCTTTCCATCCTTTGCGTGCTGTCGACTTGATGTTGTCGTTGCCTGTTTGTTTTCATTACTCCCCTGCAGCGATGGCGGAGGGTGGGAGTGGGAAGCGCTGCAGATCTGGTTTTACTCCTCTATCTTAACTAACAGGAAGTTCAAACTATTGTAATCATTTCTAAATCATCCGTGGCCATGGGAAAACGGCTAAAATAAATAGCCCATAGTCATTGCTTCTTAAAAAAAATTTAAAAAAAAAAAAAGTTGTGTCTCTTGAGAAGAACTAGAATCCAAGGAAAAGTTCAAAAGGAAATTTTGATCAGTTATTAATTGATTCATTCACATAAGAGAATCATTTCTCACTCAAACCTTCTTTGGAGTTAGTGATTCCTATGATGTTCTACTAAAGGGCCTTAAACTTGAAAGTATATAACATCCTTTAAGCTTCTGCTTCCTGTCACCACAGAATCTGGCAGAAACAACCTAAAAAATATTAGGCAGCCAGTGTCTCTCAGTGGTTGAGTGTCTACCAGGAGGTCACAATTCAATTCCGGTCAAGGGCAAATGCTTGAGTTGCAGACTTTATACTTAGTGTGGGGCATGTAAGAGGCAGCTGATCGGTGATTCTCTCTCATCACTGATGTTTCTCTCTCTCTCCCTCTCCCTTCCACTCTGAGATCAATAAAAATATATCTACAAAATTATGAACCTAGAATACTAAGATAACAGTAGAACCTATGAAATTTCCCCCAACAGCTGTTCTATGGGGACTGAACACCTTTACCATTGAAAAGTAAAAAGGGAAATTATTAATTCTGAGCACAAATTTGATCACTGCTCTATGTAGGAGTTTGCAGGCTGACGTCAGATTTTAAGTGTACATAGATAGGTTTTTATGGAATGTCACAAAATTGTATTTTACTAGGAATGGTTTGACAACAATGAATAAACAAGCCTTAACATTTCTATAATGCAGATTGTAATCATCGTTGCAATGCTATTCTTTCCCCACTTCTGAAAAATCCTTCATTTTCCTTCACGTTTTAGAACAGCCATGTTTCCACAATGCTGCTGCGACCTGGTTCTTTTTGAAAAAAATACAGGTTTATGAATCTGAGCCCAACATTTGGGCTATGACTCATGTGCTTCCTGTTCTCACTCACACCGGCGCCATGAAAGATGCCCCCCAGGACAGATTGCCTCCCGCCACCACCACAAAGCCTGCCTGAAGCATTCAGACTGCGATCCCCACGTTCCTTCCTCAAGCGCCATTCTGGGCGACGGGGGTGACATCCGCCGGGCGGAATCGCCACCCGCGACCTTGTCTGGCTTTTAGAAAACGACTCGCCGACCACAGAGGGTTAATTCGGAGCGCACCTCGCTGTCTGAGGGTTTATTTTTATCTCTGAAGTGGCCTGCTATTGCCATAACCGGGGCAATATCTCGTCCGACGCTGATATTTGTGCTATCAAAAGGCAGTTTGTGGGGGGTTTTTTCCCCTCCCTGAACCTCTCCTAGAAGATCCCAAACTGCAGCCCTGGGCCTGTGGGGTCCCCCAGAGCTACCAGATTGCGCTACCAGCTCGGAATTGTCCTATTGGAGGCCTGCTCCAGGCGCATCCTATAAGTAATCTGCCATGGAGAAAAGTTAACGGAATTAGGGGCCAACTGGGACACTGGGTGACCTACTCTGAGGGCCTGGGTCCTCTGAACTTTTCCATTCCGCTCTGCCTTCATACTTTAATAGGGACCCAACCCCCATTAACCATGGCGCGGCGACGGTAAGTGCCATCAGGAAAAGGAAATTCAATTTTCGTGGGGGGATGGCAGCCTTACCTTTCTGCGCTTAATTGGCCGTATTGTCTCCAAAAGTTAATTGGTTACTTAGTCCAGGTAGTTAGTAAAATGTTTAGCTGCGTCAAAAAGCTCAGGCTCCCACTGTTAATGGGGCGTGAAATGGAATGTTTGATACTGCAAATAAAATCAGTGATATTCAAGGATGTTATGGTAGGTAATGCGTTGAAACTGCCATTTAATGGGTCCTGGAAGATTAGGGTAGTGTCAGCCGGAACCGCCCGGTCTCTTTTCTGACATTGTTAGTTGCCTCTTCATTTACTTAACGGCTGTCTGCACTGATTACATAGGCATAAAACTCCCTACAAAAAAACAACAGAGACACGCTCTATTAGCAGTCCAATTAGAACTATTTGCATATTACAGTTCATTTCTGCTTAAGTGAATCCCTAATACAACTTTAGGAAGAAAAAAAAAAATTCTATTGTGTCATTTGAGAGGAAGGGAAAAGAAGAGACTTAAAGGTGATCTCTCTCCCTTCCTTTTTCTCACTTCATTTTGTTCCTCCTCTCTCTCTCTCTCTCTCTCTCTCTCTCTCTCTCTCTCTCTCTCTCTCTCTCTCTCTCTCTCTTTCTCTCTCTCTCTCTCTCTCCATCTCCATCTCCTTCTCCATCTCTGTCTCTCCCCTTTGCCTCAAATATCAGGATAGGAAAGGAGAAACTGCAAACTTTAAGCCTGAGACAATCGTGTGGGTATTGGCGAAGGCAGGGGTATGTATTGTGGTGATAATTCACTCCAACAAAACCCAGCGTGGAGCCGGGCGCAGTCATGCTTTACTTAGTGAAGGCGGGTGTTTTGGAGGGATGTAGACCCATATTCTTTGAATGTTCGAGCAAAGCAGTTGCCATCTGCAACCTCGTCCCTGGTGGGCCAACCCTTTCAGGCGATGTTCCTGTCACTTCGTGTCGGGGTCGCAGCCACAGGGAGCAGAAGCGGGCTCGAGGGACGCTGACGGCGTACCCCTGGGGGACGCTCGGTGGCACGCACTGCTGACACCTCTGCCATCAGCACTCTCACCCGGGAGTCCGGGCTCGGCAAGGCTAGAGATCTTAGCTTGTCAGATAGTTCTGTGTCTAAGACTCGGTCCTTAGAAATAACACCTTGATGCCTATCCATAAAGCCACTAGGAGTATCTTACTTATATGATTATTGATAGTAATAATGGTGATGATATAGAAGCCGGAGACCTTTGTGGAAGTGGGAAAGAGGTACTTGGCTAGCGCAGGCCGTGATACATACTAATGGATTAAAAGCAGTGGGCTTCCTTAAGCTGGTGCTTTAAGCATTACATGGAGCGTGTTAAGCTAGCAAGCGCCATTTGCGGCGAATGTTTTTAAGATGCTCCCTAGACATGACATCATTCCCAACCCTCTCTGGGTCCTGGGAATTCGGGGGAGGCCGGGAGCCCGGAAAGATAACTCCCGGCGGCCGAGGAGGAATGGGCTGCGCACTGCGCATCTCCCAGGTCCTGAGGGGGGAGGACGGTGGCCGGGGGGGAGAGTGCGATGGGGAGGCCGGTGCCTGTGTGGTCACCAGAATGATGAGAGAATGAATGGGTATTCTGTCAATCACTGCTGCTCATCCGCATAGCTGACTTTTCACCCTCAGCCTGAGCATTTATTGGGGCTGGAGACATAGCTCCTTCAGTAACACAAGCAGGGAGCACGCACAGGAAACCGCCCAAAGCATCTGGACTTAGCAGAGGAGTAAGGGACCCCAGAGGGAGGGGACATTTTCACTGGGGGGGGGGGGGGTAATGTGACTTGAATATCGGGGGTTTGGCATGCCTGCATTTGCACAAAGCCCCGGGACCCTTCCGTGCCCTGAATTTTCCCAGGCTTGAGACCAGTGAACGCTCTTGCATTTGACAAACTGATTGGTCCTCTGACGCTGGACAGGCTCGAACAATGTGTGAATGTCATGTGTGAGTGTTATGTTCAAATCTGCCCAGTCCCAGAGAGCCAATTTGGTACTGGGCAGCAAGTCAAACTCTCGGACCACATGCCTGTGTCAGCCTTGGGGTTTGGCATGCTTGGCACTAGGCACTGTTACCTAGGAAAGCCAGGGGCACCTTTCATGTTCACATGTCTACCCACGTAAATACCATCTGTGTATTATTCCAACACTCATTCCATCCACTTCCCTTTCTACCTGCAGCCCTGATTTCACAGGTCACCCCACCCCCACCCCCCACCCACCCACCCAACACGCAATTATCTGGATTTGCCAGTAGATGGAGAAGTTGAGGACGAGATCGCAAGCCACAGGGAACAGGGAAGGGAGATGCTGAAGGTGATGAAACCTGTTTGAGAACCGCCAGCATGTCCTACCTGGCCCCTTTCTTTCTCATGCCTGAGCTGTGATTTCCAGTGTCACACATGCAGGATGGTGAGAAGAGGCAGAGGGAAGACACCGCCACCGCCACCAGCCACGCAAGCCCAGCTCAGCGGAGACAGAACACAACACAAAACCCAGCAGAGGGCAAGGTGCAATCCTCAGCCCGTCCTTTCCAATTCTCTTCCCCGCGTGGGCGGGGCGCGGTGTGAAGTGGGTGGGCTCTGCCTGCGGCGGGCACTGCCTCGCTGCCCTGGCCCTCGGGTGGGTCCTTTGTGCCCTGCCTCCCGCTCTGATCCGGCTCTCATTAACACCGCCAGCGGGGGAGCGCCGGCCGAGGCCGGGCTGGCACGCCGGCCCGCTGCGCCGTGTGGGGCCCTGCCAGGGGTGGCTAGCCGTGCCAGGCACGGCGAGCATGCGGCCTGCAGACACGCACTTGTGCCCGGAAAGCAGGCTGTGCCCCCCGCCGGCAAACAGCTCTCTGGAAAAGGACTGCCTGCTAGTAAAATGGACCAAATCCGTAAACAGTGATTAAGGCTCTGGCTCCGCTGACTGTTGTCACCACCTCAGACACATGGCTTCTCCCCACACACACACACTCACACACACACACTCACAGAAACCAGAGAAAACAACCTCAGCAAGTCAAAGCTGAGATCTAGAGGAAGTGGGATGGGAAGTTAGAGAGAGAGAGAAGGATGTATGTTCTTTAAAGGTGAGATGCTCTCTTTTCCTCAAAAATAAAATGAATATTTCAGAATATTTCCCTCATTTTTTTAATTTTTTTTTTTTTTTGGACTTGTGATGAGAATCACCTGCCTAAGTAAAACATCAAGCAATGAATGCAAGCAGAAGTTTGTTCAGTTCAACATGCGCTCCTTATATGTCTGGTTCAGGAATGTGGAGAACATAATGGCAACTTCTCAAATAGGTGGGACAGATCGGAAGGAGTGTAACTGACTTGGGTGTGTACTGTTTAGTAGAACCTTGTCACTGCATCGAATAAGTCAGAGGAATAAATTCCACGTGGACGAGCATACATTCCTATCCATGCATATGGCTATTCACAGATACAAATGACATATAACCTGATTTCTAATCCTTTTTATGACACTATAGCCAAAGTAACTGGAATTCTGTTTGGTTTTCACGATAAAAATCATTTTACATAAGCATACTCCTCGCACCTATAACTTGAAGCAGGTAGTCCTTCAACTCTGTCATCTGGATAGGCCCCCAGGCCACACAAAAGCGAGATGCTTGCTGTTGTAACCCAGTTTCCTCAAGTCACCTTCCCAAGATTTCTCCTCTAACTAACCCCCTTCCATACAGACATGGGGAGTCACCGCTGCTCTTTAACCCCGTCAACAGCTTCTGATGTTGAGAGTCGAAGGTGCCAATACAGAACTGAAAGGACATGAGGTCTTTAATCAGTAAGCCTTCTGAATACCCCTCCCACACCTCACATGAGAAAATACAAAAAACCAACTGCGACGATCCCTTGTCTAAACGACCCTTTACCCTACGAGGTAACCACCATACAAGGCAGCCAAGGGGATGGCCACTTTATATCGGCCCCTCTTTTCCCCAAAGTAACTTATTCAGGGTTCTGCCTTTGCATTTGGGAGCCATCTTCAAAAACTACGGATGGCAGCCAAGGTCACTACGCAGACAGCGTGTTCCCACAGCGAGCGGGAGACACCGAAGTGGCCCGGATGCTGACGCTGCTCCTGTTAGCGGAGTGAACCTGCAGGGGCAGCTGGGTCTCCCTGAGCCTCCGATTCTTTAACCAAATATAGAAGTGAGAGCAAGCAAAGGCCACCTATGCCCATGCCTTGTAAATTACAGTCATGTGCACGTCTGATTGTTACTCATTAACATATGTAACATAAAATAAAATAGTGATACACACACACACACACTAAGGGAATGGAGAAGAAGGCTGGGATATGTTTATGAATTTAAGTTGTGACTTAGAGAAAGAAGGCAGAGACACATACAACACCCCAGTTTAAGTTGTGGACAGTTAAGGTGTAATCTAAGGGTTCCTTAAACTTGGAGAAGAGAGAAGGTAAACAGAAATGAAAATGGAAGTCAAATGGCTTACGTCCCAAATTGTAAAGTACTAACTTCATTCAGCACTCCCAAATTACCCAACGCTGTACCGATTATCCTATGGGCTCACTGTCCCTTAACGGGCCAAGTGTGTGCCATTTGTTCACAAAATGAATCGGCTCCATCAGGGGCAAGTGATCAGAAATGATTTTATTTCCTGGGTGCGCCCATGTTAATAAGAAGATATAATTCCGCGGAGGACCCGTCGGTGAGAAATAAACTCCTCCGGTGTGGCTGTGGCCCTTCATCAGAGGAGCCGTTGGAAACAGAAGCGGAGTCTCAGAGTGAAATGCAAATTCAAATACATGAAACTACCCACACGGGCTCGCATATGCTTTCATCATTGATTAGCCAGCCACATGACCTTTCCAGTAGGAGAAATAATTGGCAGCTTTAAAAAACGAAAAATTGATCCCATTACTCAGAGAGAATTTTCCGCCTTTTCTGAAAAAGATGCTTATGAAAGAGGTCAGTTACTCTTTTCTTTCTTTCTTTTTTTTTTTTTTTAGGGCCATGCATATGTAAGCAAGCAGGGCCATTATGTGCCATCGATGAGAACGGACAGGCGAGCCATGAACACCGACACACAGGCGCGGCCAGGTCTCGGGCGCTCCTGCTCGCCAATTACAGTAATGCTGATGACATATCTGCTTTAATGCACATGGCATTAAAGCGGTCCCCCCTTTTCTAGGAAAATCTAATTACACCGAGCCCAGGCACTCAATCAAACCTGTTATTCTGTGGCTAAACAGCCCGGCGTTAATGCAATTTGAGGAGATCCAGGCCGTGACTGCAAACGTCATGTATTAACAATATCTAATGGGGGCTCCCGTAGGTAAATGAATATGCTAACAAGCGAGATCGCTGCTAAATCTAATATCTTTAAGCTGTTTAATTCCAAACAGTCCCTTAATAAATCAATTGACCGGGAGAGCTGATGCCCCTATCAATTATTCACGAGGGCAAATAAATATTTCAGATGATTTGATAGGAAGGCGAGCGCTGGTCTTACAGAAAGCTTTGCATTTCATTAGCCTCTTGCTAAAAGTTTTATAATGAGCGGAACACAGGTGGCACCCCCGCCGCAGAGAAAGGAAGGGGAGAAATGAGAAGAAAAAGGGGAGAAATAAGAAGAAATGCAGATCAAGACTTCCTTCGTCCCCGCATTATTCCAGGATCCGCACTTCTCTTTTGTAATGTGGAAACGGCAGGCAGGTCCCCCAAAGAATTATCGTTCTCTGCGATCACAAAGGAAATTAAAATGATCCAAAAAAGTATGTCATACTGCAAGGGTCCTAATTGTAATTCCTATTGGAAATGCAATTATCGGATACTAATATCACAGGTTATAATGTATGCGGCTCCACATCCAAATAGCCCTTCACCAAATATTTAATATCGCCAATTCCATTTTCCAGAGGAAGAAACTGAGTTTCTCTAGTCATTTACTGAGGTCACCTGTGCTTTGTTTCATCTGTAGAGACCATTTTTCCTATTGAAAGCATCCCTTCCTGTCTAATAGGGGATCTGTCTTAGGAATAATCTTCATTCAGGAATCTGATCCTTTGTACCAGGAGGCAAAAAAAAAAAAAAAAGCTTTAAAGTGATTGACATCATTTCCCTGATCGTGCATGTGAAATTTGTGTCTTTAAAATGATCTTGCCTAGCTGGTGTGGCTCAGTGGTTGAGTGTTGACCTATGAATCAAGAAGTCACATGCCTGGTTCAATTCCTGGTCAGGACACATGCCTGGGTTGCGGGCTCAATCTTCTCTATTCCTCTCCCTTCTTCTCTGAAATCAATAAAAAATGTATTTTAAAAAATGATCTTAGTAAAAAAGATTAGAAAAAAATGGAATGAATCCATGTTGCCTACATATAGGACATTGGATAAGAAGAGTCACACCATTGCCTCTTGGTTTCTATTGTGTGTGCAGGGGGGTACCTCAGATGCTGTGTGAAATGGTTGAAAATTGCTGGTGTCTAAAGTATTCCCATATTATCTGTGAAACTAAAGAACATGTATGCCTTTTCTTAAACCTTACAACTACTCAAACAACAACTTTATCAAATGTTTCAATTTCAGGCCATGAAGCTAAAATGGTGTGTCATCTCTTAACAACATTTTACAGTTTACAAATGTAAAATCCCCATTACATTACAATAAGCATTTCCGTTATGGGAAGTACTGTAAGAGAGGAAAAGAATATGGATGATATGAAAATAAAACGTAATTGTCAGAAGACTTGAATACAAAAGCAGTTGAGGAATCTCTTTCCAAACGGAGAGATCCACATAAAAGTCACTGAAGGAGGAGTTTCCTGCAGAAAGCAGTCATACTCTACAAAATGCTCAATGAGCTATGAAAGAGGCAGCTCAGCTACGGAAAATCATAATTTAAATGTTAGGTTTGTTCATTTTCAGCTTCATGAATTGGTAGAGTAAATCCTTCATATTATTCTGTAAGTAAAATCTGGCCATGTTTAGAAGCAGATCGCCTCTCATCAGAAATACCATTTCAGGGAGCCATTTAATTATGTATTTGAATACTGTTCCACACCCCGCAGAAAGGTGAAAGACTTGAACAAGGTGGCAGGCTTATTTAACCTGTGAGCCCATGTCCCCATCCTGCCCTGCTCCAAATACCTAGTCATTACAGAAAATAAATATTTAAAAATATACCTCCCCGTGAAAAAAAGAAGGGAAACTCATAATGCATCAGAAATTAAGAAGACATCGCAGGTGAAGGGCATGTGAAATTAGACTGAAGACGGGGCGTTATCTCCTGGGTGCCAAGGAGTGACATTCTGGTTACCACATTGATTCAAGGAACCAAGGGACTCCAACTCTCAACCTTTCTGAAGACATCAGGAAACAGTGTGGGGTCGCCCAGGCTGAAGAAGTCCCCACACGCTGCAAACTGAGAGTTCCCCCCTCCCCTGGGAACTCCAGCTGTGTGTCTGTCCCTGGAGGAAGGCCTCTGTCGTCAGATACACAAACTTGTGCACGAGTCCCAGAAACACACACAAAGGCACACGGCAAAAGTGACACCTATCTTGGAGCAAGCACGCTTTGGGCAACAAAGAGACTTCATAGAGCAAACAGAGCGACACGTTAAAGCAAGCATACGTGAAATCCTGAGAGAGATGGAAGAAGCTATGTCATCCAATAAAAAAGCAGCTCAAGATTTTTAGAAATGGAAATTCTGAGCATAAAAATATTTTTATTAACGCGATGAAATAGATTTGATATTTGACCCAATGAGCTAAGAGCAGAATAAGCACAACTGAAGAACACATTCAGTGATCCGGAAGACTGTCTAATATTTATAGAGACCCTGTCAGAATATTCAACTAGAAATTGATCTTACATTCACCCTTGGCGAAGACTAGTTTAAGACATAAGCCATCTCCCCTTTCCTCTCGTATCCCCAAGTTTTATTCTGAGTAAAGTCAATCATCAGACCACAGAGCAAAGCATCTTAACTTTGTAGAGCAATGCCTTCTCCGAGTTGAGACTTAAGAGTATGCGCTCAAAAGGGCATACTCAAAAGGGCATACTTTAACATCCTGCTTCCTGCGTCCCTCATAGCAGCCCAGTGTGGAGGGTGTTACTGAATCCACAGGCTTGAGGAGGTAAATAACATCCGCATGGCCATATTCTACAATTGATGTTTGAAAAAAGGCTGCCAATACTTTGCCTACTAGTACAAAGAAAAGCCTGGAGCTGGACGCTAAAGAGCCTTGAAAGTCAAAAGGTCTTTCTACCTTCAGACCCCACAAGGAGAAAAATCATCGGAATCCAAGACGACCTTTGATAAAGGAGAAAAATAAACATAAGTTACAGAACACCTTATTCTTTTATGCATTTCTAACTGAAGTATATCCAAAAACGTCTATTTATACAGTATCACGGCACAGTAGTAAAAGCTATAATACATTTTTAGCGCCTAATTCTGAAGTAGCGGGTAAACTGGTTTATAACAATTAACTTGCAAGCATCACAAAGAGCTTAAACTGGTCAGTGTCAACATTGCTCTGTCACATTTTGGGAGTTAAAAAACTCCAAGCACTTTGATATAAGTCTAAAATCAAAGCCTAGAGAACATCCCTCATCAATTAAAAGTATGCATTCCCTGAATTCAGTTTCCCATCATTTACCAAGATGACTTTCTGACTTCGGATGTTTTGTACTATGGATTCTGTAAACACTGGCCAAACTGTCAAGTTCCCATCAATATATTATTGTGGGTACATGGCAGGCTCAATGCACCACACTGCATTAAAAACCTGATGGTTGTTTTAATCATAATAGTGTTATAGGTGCTACACAGACATTAGTTTTATAAATATTTGGGATTTTATTTTTTAAAATATATTTTATTGATTTTTTTACAGAGAGGAAGGGAGAGGGATAGAGAGCTAGAAACATCGATGAGAGAGAAATAATCAATCAGCTGCCTCCTGCACACCCCCTACTGGGGATGTGCTCACAACCAAGGTACATGCCCTTGACTGGAATCGAACCTGGCACCTTTCAGTCCACAGGCCAACACTCTATCCACTGAGCCAAACCAGTTAGGGCAATATTTGGGATTTTAGAAGTAATTTCCAAATGACATGAGGAGGAGATGAGTGAAAAAGTTAATATATTTAACCGATGTCTTATTTCAAACAAGGATTGAGCCTCATAGGGGCTGAGTTGATTGTTTATCTACCATGCTTTTCCTCTCTTTTCATTAATTTAATTTCATTCCATTTATCTGTAACCTGAGAGTAGCATTCCCTGCAGTATGGCCACTCCGTTTGTAAACGAAATTGAAGCTATCATCCTGCTTTAATGGCTGTGAAGGACTGAGAAATTAATAGCTCTCCCTTGAATTAGTAAATTATATTTTTCCAAAGAGAGAAAGGTAGCTCATAAAAAATAAGTGACTGGAGTCACTTTTATTTTTATAACAAGTCTTTTTATGCTAGAGTTTTAAAGCCCCTTTTACAATAACATCGTCCATTTATGATGTGTTCGACTTTTGGAGCGCCGGCATGCACATTATCCTATTTTATCCACACAACAACCTTCAGACTTAAGCAGAGAATTGCTAAGAGGCAGCCTGTGCCGCAGACTGAAGAATGAAGACACTAAATGACTTTCACACAGGGAGCTGATGGGCCCGGGCTAGGCCTCCTGGCTGCTAGTCTGGAATGTTCTATGATGTCTCTGCTTATCAAGAATAGGACGACAGAGAAGGCACTGATGGAAAGAAGTATTTCTTGCCTCATCCGTGTGGCTCAGTGGTTGAGTGCTGTCAACCTATGAACCTGGAGGTCACGGTTCGAATCCCGGTCAGGACACATGCCAGGGTTGTGAGCTCGATCCACAGTAGGGGCCGTGCAGGGGCAGCCGATCAATGATTCTCTCTCATCAATGATGTTTCTATCTATCTCCACCTCTCCCTTCCTCTCTGAAATCAATAAAAATATATTTAAGAAAAAAAGAAAATCTGGGGACAAGAAATGTAAGCATAAGGAAGGGTTCTGCAAAGGCAAAAAGGAGAGTGGGAGAGGCATTGGGAGCTAGGGAATACTGAGCCTGAAAAATGTTAAGTTATAAAGATATAATCTCTTTGAAAGAAAATAGTATAATAAACTTTTTTTCATCACTTTCCACTTAAATGTTTTTCCAATACATGTACTTGTGGTTCCAGATGTATCTTTCTGTGAGAAACACAGCCTTTAATAAATTTCTAGTCAACGATTAAGCCAATTCTTCCTAATTCCTTTATTCTCATCAACTCCAGAAGACAAGCTCCCCATCCAGTTCGGGATAACTGTGGAAATATCCAGGCTCCTTCTATAGTATTATTTCTCTTTACTGCTGAAACCCCAGCAGGTGAAGAAAAATGAAGACCATTTGGTAAATAATGGATGTGGAGATGAGTTATTGTTTTTCTGCGATGAGAAATAAGCACAGTTTATTATGTGACCTTTCTCCAAGTGCCTGTCAGGAACTCAGAAGTAATAACGCTTCACTTGCAAAGAATGACTGATTAAAAAATATCTACATTTAAAACGCTGTATCTCTTTATTAAAAGCCAATCTCCTATTGGCGTGTCTACAGGAAAGATGATAGATGGAATCTCCCCTCCTCCTCACTCTCCCCCCAAAAATCATGGTGGTCCCCACATAATGCTCATCAGCTCGTCTACTCTTTCTAATTATGCTTTTGGATATACTTCAGTTGGAAATGCATTAAACAATAAGGTGTTCTATAGCATGTGTGGTATTTTTTCCACCTTTACAAAAGGTCACCTTTGGATTCTGATCGTTTTTCCTTTGTGGGGTTTGAAGGCAGAAAGAGCATTGACTATTAACGCTTTCCCTTGTCCAGCTCCGGGCTTTCCCTTCTTCTAATAGGAAAAGTTTTATCAATTTTTTCCCCTCAAATATCAAATTTAGGATTTTACCTCATCAGACCATTTTGGAACAACATGTATATAACAAATCTTAGAATGACTGTGCATATCATCAAATTGTTGTAGAGCAGCTTCAGTAATTTTGCATTAAACAATGTGGTGTATTGAAAAGATTTTGTTTTGGTTAGCCAGCAAAGTAGTCTAAATTTTAAAGATTATTTACAAACAAGAAAATTTTTTTTCTTTAACAACATTGAACACAGGTTTCCTCTGCTAGGCCAGGTCTTTATTAAGCTATTAAATGCAAATGCTTTTTACATTAAAAAAAAAAGAGTTCTTATAAAATATAAGGGCAGAAACTCTCTGAAATAAAAAGTGAATAAAATTAATGAAAACACAAAAATTGTAACTCATGTAACAGCAGCAGAGTTTATTTCTGGCAAATGGAAGTAAACTATTTCCACTGTCTATTTTATTTTCTACAAAGAAAATTGGAACCTATTTCTTTAGAATATGCTATTTAAAATATGTCCTCTCTCTCTAGGCTCAGTAATTAGCAGGATACTGAATCATTTGTCTACACAAGAATGAATATACTTGGGTTTCCTGAATCAAAATGATTGCTTGACCAAACACACATACACACTGAACACACAAATAAGAGAAAAAAAAGTGTAGTTTCTAGTGTCAGAAGAGAGGTTTGCTTTGAATTTCACAAAAAAGTAATCTCATAAGCTTCTAAGTTTACCTGTATAGCTTATAATTTAAAAGAGAAGAAAAAAATTAAAAATGTGAATAACGGTTTTATAAAATATATTATATGCAGGTGCAGTTTGATTCTGTTTTCATATTTTGATGCAATTGCTTGGCTTTGGGTTTTGAAAGATTTCTTAGAAACTTCCTTTTACTTCCATTTGCTTGGCATTGTGGCTATAGCTTTGAATGAACCAGAAATAAAAAAAAGCAGAAATAAAGAAAGGGAACACAAATAACAAAACCTTCTGTAGATATTATTAAACTTTAAAATTGTGTTTTAAAAAATATATCTTCCCTAGTTTTTCTCTTAAAAACTCAGAGTTTGAAAACTCCAGTTTCTTTTAATAAGAGATAAACTGCCCTATTTTCACTCAGGAGAAAGCTGACACTGCACTTTATTTGTAAACCGACTTGCAACGTTTGAGATGAATAATTTTTCCAGAAAATCCTAGCAGCAACTGAAACACACACACACACACACACACACACACACACACACAAAAGTCTTGTGCTCATTTGTATCACCAATTCTAAACACAGAGTTCAGGTAGTTTTTGTTTTATTGTTTCCAGAAGAAAGGACCAAAGAGTAAGTGTGAGTGTGTGTAGGGGTGAGGGACAGATGTGTGTCTGTCCTGTGTCCACTCTGCACACTGTCACTGCCTTGGTTAACTGGCTGACTGGCATACTGCAGAGTCCTATGAAACAGACCTGGGAACAAAGGGATGACCAAGGAAAGCTGGGAATTGGGGGTCCGAAGTCTTATTCATTCTGCAGCCATCAAGATGGATCTGTATTTTCATGCCTCATGTTATAGGATAGAAGAGACTTAAAGTTTGATAGGAATTATGAATGTGTTTTAGAAGTCTTCTTGAGAATATTGATCAGTAAGACTGATTTTGTGTGTGTGTGTGTGTGTGTGTGTGTGTGTGTGTGAGTACTTTCTCCAGGCCTGGTAGAGTGAGATAAAATCAGAATTATATAAAAATGTATTATCAATTCCTACTGCACCTCCCTACATTCTCTTAAGTCTGTGTTTTATACCACTTTCTTAAGACAGACACACCTATTCTGATACCCTATCAATCCTGGGATCTCAGCATCTTTGCTTTACTTCGCTCTTTAAAATAAGTTACAGAGAGTAAGACGGATGTATAAACTGCATTTGTGCCATTACTCATTGGTGCAGCCGGCCTACAATAAGAACGAATCTTTAAAACACAGAACTTCTCATTTAGAAACTTCCAGGTTTGGTGAGAGAGCCTGGGAAATGTGTCCTGGCCCTTTAATATGGAGATCTATTGAAATGCAGCCCTCCGCACCGCAAGGGTCTCCCCGCTTATTGCTTTATGACATTTGCAGACGGAAGGTGCAGGGGGGCTCACATTAATTTGCTTTATGTTTGACTAGAGGGGCTGCCCATAACTATCGGAGCCCACTCCAGGCCCACTTCATTTGAGAGTTGTTGTCAGTCATCGGAGAGGGATATGGCCTGTGGCCCGGGAAGTATAAACACATCATATATTAGGGAGAGCTCTGATGCATGGGGGTTGCTGAGTGCCAACACCTCTTCCCGCGGGTGGGGACAAGCAGAAAGGGGGACTGAGATGAGGGGAGGAGGGGGTGTCACGGACAGGGGTCCCGGGTTTCCCTGGAATCCCAGCTCAGAGGGCACACATGGTTTGTTTCTCCTGATTATTGAACACGGACATTAAACACAGCTGATTTAAGAACTGATCTGACAGGTTAGCCAGGAATGCACTCATTTCTCCGAGTTAGCATTTGAATGCACACATTTTGCCTTGTTATGTTTCTAAATGCTCCATCCTACACATACTTGAAAGCAGACTTCTTTGAAGGAAAACTGTATGTTGGAGAACGAGAGAGCTTTTTTGTTTTGTTCTAGAAATCACAGACACCGTTTTCTCCCCTGAGCTGGAGTGACTTAGTGGCTCCATCTTATATTTCCAAGCCGGGGAGTCCGTGAGTTATAGCGTTAGTTAGTTAGCAGCTGCCAAACTTCAGAGAAAGGAAGCTGCCCCCAAAGGGATGTGTTTTATCTTCCCACATGCTCACCATCGCTGGTCCCAGCTTCCCTGCCCTGCAGCCGGAAGAGGCTGCTGGTCTGATTTGAACACAGGCATTTCCCCTCGTCGGCAGCTGGTGTTTGCACAAAGCTACCTGGTTATTTGGAAGACTAATTAAGTGGCTCTGTTAATACTGACAAGGGGCATATATGACTATCTCATTGATCGTACTGGGCAGCCGTAGCTCACATTCTAACTGTGCGTTCCTCGCATGCGGTCCTTCCTCCAGAAATGCTCTCCCCTCCTCGTCTGTCCATTATCCTGCTTAAGGAAACACTACTTTGCCTGCTTTTCCTCTCCTCACACGTGAACTAAGGGCGCTCCGTTTGCTAAAAGGAGAACCTGTTTATGAAATTATAAATTAAATCCCGTTGCTCTCCCTGTGGCTGCCTGCTGAGCTGAGCCTTTGGAGGGAGTCTGCCCGCTAGAGAGAACGTTCTCCCTCTCCTCTGTTTGCCTTAAACAACAGCACGTTTTTATTTATTTAGTTAAAAGAAGTGATGAAAGCAGAGCAAACTGAGTTGACTGGAAATGGGTATACATATAATACAATATATATGTATACACCAAGCATTTTTATACGAGTATATCAAGAAAAAAAAAAAAAATATATATATATATATACACACACACACACACATATACACACACTTCACACACCCTGTGGGACCAGAGGAGATGCTGGTAATTTCCTTGCGTGCACCTAAGTGTATATATGTGTGTACATATATGTAGATGTTTCTATACATCTTAAATAACCTAAATTGAATGCTGAGCCACCATGATGGACACTATTTAGCAGTTATACTGAATAAAGAGTAAAGCAAAACAGTTTCTGTCCCAGACCCACATTAAGTTCCAATTTTATAGTGGATGGACCAAGACTAATGGCTTCTTCCCTAAAAGCCTAGAATCTTGATTCATTACAATCATGAAATAAATAGCACGCCTCATTTTTTTTTTTTTTCTTTCCTAAGGACCTCTCCCTGTTGGTTGGCTAGGATTATCCTGAAATATCTGGCAGGGACAGGATTAAATACACAGCATGCGCTCCTGGGTCTGCAGCATTTATAACGAGGTAGCATTTACTTATTGCTTACATTACGCCCACCGCTGTGTTCAGGGCTTTTGGTCCATACCGTGGTCGCGCTAACCTCGCTGTATACATGGTTACTTTTTGTGATAACCACTGAGCCATTTGGTTTTGGGAAATGGGAACAAAATAAAATGAAGATGTCCACCACGAGTGGCTCTTCACACGGACACGGTCTTATCAACATTGCCAAGACGGTTTTATCAGCTTCGGGCACGAGGCACATCTATCTTATTAGTGTGGGAACTAATGAAAGATCATCCTGACAATGATAATTAATTGCGGTTGTTGACAAGGACTCGGGTCCTCTGCTCTCCCCTCTCCTAGTGGCTCTTTCTCCCTCTTTCAGCTCTCCTCTCTCAATTAGACGTATGAAAAGTGCGGCCCTCCCCTTGGAGAAAGAGGCTTTTAGATTAATCATATTATCTTAAGGTTCCAAATCTCCATGCCTGGGTGACCTTTCTTCCTGTTAGAATCCATTATCTTAAACTATCACAATAATCCTGGCTTTAGGGAGGGAGAGGGGGGAACAGGAATCAAACCTAATAGATGGCAAATAAGATTAATCTACGATCTAAGTGCCGATTACACTTGGCCCTGCCCTTGAACACCCAGGTGTAACCTTGAAATTCACATCCTCTAAGACGCGGCAATTGGATTGCGAGTCCCTAAAGGCCTTGGGGGCAGCTGGCCAAACTTCACCATTCCTCCCCAGTCCAGCCAGAGCCTTCTCAACCTCCCTAGCTTTTCACTTGTGGAATTTGGCCGCTGGGACTTTTCTTGTTTGTTTTGGGATAGTTCGCATTTTTGAGATAAAATACTTATTTTGGGCCCTTGGTTTCTGTTTGTCTGAAGCACCCGGCCGTGGAGCGAATGAACTTTTACCTGGACCTCACAAGAGGAAAATAAATGATCCCACTCCTCACCATCTGATAGCCCCACCAAAATAAATCCAAGGCTCTGCTTCTTTCCAAACACTGACATGCTGATCCCTAAAGCTACATGTTTAAGAACAACCAACAGTAGGAAAAAAAAAAAAAAAACCCTCATAACATTCTTCTTCTGAACCTCGAGCTGATTTATTTTTCTCCCCGCGGCCTACGGTCTCAGAAAGGACACCCTCTCGGTGAGAAGGAACATGACGCTGGGAAGTTCAAGCTACTGGTGACAGGAACAGGAAGAGGACTGAGCTGGGAGAGCAGTGTCAAGCCAAAGAGCAGAATCGCCGGGTCCGACCAGGAGAAAGGAAACCAACCCGTAATACATTCTCATTAAAAGCTGGCCCTGTCTCTTGATTTAAAATTCCAAGTTGAACAGACAGAGTGTTTCTTCACTGACTCTAAGGAAGACAGGATACAATTAAATCCAAACTAAGAATGAGAAGGACAGTTAGGTCTAAACAAGGAAAAACAAGTAGTCTTCTACAAGATTATTGATACAATATTTTCTCTTTTTCTATGTTTTTTTTTTCTTTCTTATTTTGTTTTCTACAGTATTTTCTTTAGGACCAGAAAAATATGTGCATTTCATCTGAAAAAATACAAATAAAAAAATTAAAAAGTGCCAGGGATACCTGCTAGGGAGCCCGGTTCTAAACCATTTCCTTAGTTCAAGTTCATCTCAGACTTATCTCAATGGAATAGTCAACACGATCGCCCTCAAAACACAGCCACCTCGGCAAGTTCTGTTTCATAAAGGCTTTCTTACAATTTTAACAAAAATGAGTGCCTATTTATTCTTAGTTCCAACTGAAACCTGTAGAACAAGGACTCGGCTCCATAGTCCTTGGGTAGTAATTCTGCAGTGTTTTATAATTTTACAATCTTATGCCTAAAATATTCCAAATAAATGCAATCTGATAAGTGATCTGGTTCATTTTCCGCTTTAAAAATTAAATTACTGGACTATTTTTCCCCCTTAATGGGTTTAATAAAGCCGGTCTGTAAATAACAATGCTCAGGGACTGCCTTTTGGAAAAGTGATTTTGAAGCTTAGCTGTCTCGGGACGTGGCTGGGAGGAGATGCTGGACACAGAGGAGCTGTGTGAGCCTGGCTGGCTGCAGGACATCTCTGAGTCTCAGTTTGTCCAAGTGTAGAAACAGACATGGAATATTTCTGTGTCTATTCAGCACTGAAGACTCCATAACTGCATGAATGAAAGTGTGTGTAACGGCTGAGCCAACCTCTGCTGCTGATAAGCTTTGTGACCCTGGGAAAATTGCTTAACCACTCTGTGCTTTCATTTCAGTTACTTAATAGGTACTGTGTAACTGTTTGCTGTTGATGTAGCTATTAGTATCTATACATACATATCTATTTATATGTGTTTATATATAAATAGATATGTATGTATAGATGGATGAAAAGAGTTTTAAAAAAATTTTACTGTGAACTTGAGAATGCTGGGGGGGGGGGGGGAAGGCACATGCTATTGGTTTATTAGATTTTTGTAAGGACCACGACTAAAAAAAAAAAAATCACAGAAATAAGGATGCTCAGGGTTTGAAAAGCAGAAAGGATCGTTCGAGGCCGCCTCGCTCTCGTGTCAGGACAGTGGCGTTGTGACTGAATGCAGAAGCCCCTGTCAGCTGTCCGGGGAGGGTTAACTCGCACCTCGGCAGGAGTCTCATGCCATTAAGCCAGGGAGAGTAATGAAATTTCATTTAATTTGTCAGGAAGAAAGTGCTAATGTTAAAAGGCATTTAATAAAACAGGCAGAGATTCTCTGAAAGGGAGTCCTTAAGTAATTACTTCAAGTGTCTCAGCCCTCCTCGCCAGAATATTTACATTAGTGTCTTACAGAGCCGGTGTGTAATTAAATTAGGGCAGCATTTACATCCCCTGTCTTCTCTTAAGGAAGTATAATTTTATTAATAGTCCTCCTTAAAAAAGAGGGGAAAATGACATGATCTAATAAAAGTGGATGTTAGTGTTTTTTGAAATGTTCTTATGGAGAGAACTGCTGAATGGAAGTGTATATATGAGAGTGAGTGAGTGAGTGAGTGTGTGTGTGTGTGTGCGTGTGTGTGTGCTGGGAAGAAAGGCAGGTCTCTGTGTGGAGTGGCTGTGCTCCTTTCTCACCTCCCCTTAGAAGGATGTCATCTTTTATCTCCTCATACCTGACATGGAGTCAGGGCAGCACCCACCGACTGTCAGCGTGTTGCACATCCCTGTCTGGCCCTGGGTCTCCCTTCCACTCATCCGGGAGCGGAGGATGGATAAGGATGGGTGAGTGAAAGCGGGGGGCGGGAGGGGAGGCTGTGAGGCAGAGCCAGGCAGGCACATCCCTCCTCATATCTCTGAGTGCAGAGAAGTTCGGAGCCATCACCACCAATGACAGGAGGGGATAACCAATGTGCCAGGACATGGGCAGCCCATGGACCTACCAGATGGATCTGGACTGCCCAGGGGAAAAGACCCTCACACACAAACAGATTCTTAGACATTCCTTTGGAACTAACCCGCTGCTGTGGGTTTTTTTTTTTTGTTTGTTTGTTTTTATATATATATTTTATTGATTTTTTTACAGAGAGGAAGGGAGAGGGACAGAAAATCAGAAACATCGACGAGAGAGAAACATCAACCAGCCGCCTCCTGCACACCCCCTACTGGGGATGTGCCCACAACCAAGGTACATGCCCCTGACCGGAATGGAATCCGGGACCTTTCAGTCCGCAGGTCGACGCTCTATCCACTGAGCCACACCGGTTTCGGCGTGGTTTCCTTTTAATAACTGCTTTCTCGTTTCTCCCTTCAGTCTCAACTGGAGTGTGAATCCGGACTAGCATACCTGCGCCAGAATTAAGATCTGAGGCTGAGACGGCAGCAGAGAGATGAAAGGCTAGAGGGCTAGCAGGGCGGAAGCCTGGTGACACCAGGCACACCGGCAAGGAATCTGAGTCACCGACTTTGATCTTCCCTGACTTTAACGTCTTCGTTTTCTCGCTGCCCAAGTCATATTAACCAGCGGCATCATTTCTTTCTCCGAGCTGCGTGTGTTACTGATGTTATTGTCCATAATGAACTAACTGGACATTGTTGTCGACAAATTAAGAGAGTGGCTATACAGAGGGCCCTTGACATTGAGCTTCTTTCACGACTACTGTGTCCTACAGCTGTTAATAAATCAATACTGTGCTTATCCTCATGCACTATTATTGTTATTGCTGTTATTATTTCTGACTGGATGTTGGTACCATGAAGAAGGGATTTTTTTCAAAAACATTTAACCAATGTTGGTTAAGTAAAATGTAAGACTTTGTCTTTCTTCAGGGTCTCAATACACGAATAGATATAAAAATGAAGACTTAATTAAAACTCCAAGGAGATTATATTCCATTTTGTAAAAAGTAAACTATCAGCCTGGCCAGCATAGCTCAATAGTTGAGCGTTGACCTATGAACCAGGAGGTCATGATTTCATTCCCAGTCATGGCACAGGCTTGGGCTGTGGGCTTGATCCCCAATAAGGGGAGTGCAGGAGGCAGCCAATCAATGATTCTCTCTCAGCATGAATGTTTCTCTTCCTTTCCCTTCCTCTCTGAAATCAATAAATATATATATATATATATTTTTAAATAGAGTATCAAAATGGGAAACTTAATGTTCTGAGTCTTGCATACCCAAAGGTAATCGCTGAATAATACTTGGATGATTTACTATAAGCCAAGCCATATTCTATGAACTTTATGTATTGACCCATTTATTCTCGGTCAGAAATGTATAAGATTATCCTCATCACACAGAAGAGAAAGCAGGCACAGAGCTGTAATAACCAGCCCACACCATGCAGCCAGTGAGGGACAGACCCCGGACTGGAAACCCGAAGTCCAGCTTAACTCTGGTCCTTCGGTGCCTCCCCATCGGCAGGCCCAGGCACACACACGGATACATACAATAGCTTATGTGTGCAAGAGGAGTTCAGAACTCCTTCTCCAGAGAAACAGGGAGTGTAGAAAAAAAAATTCCACATTTTTATCTGAGGATAGCATCATGTGGCAAGTGCAGTTTGTGTTAGCCACACATTCAAGAGAAAAACTGGTGCCCATGCCTAACTAGGAAAATACAAGAAGAGATTGCCAGTAAAACCGAACTCTCCAATTTGACCAATTCACCTGATTCGATGAAGAAATATCAGCAAACAAATGTGTTATCATCCTTTTGGGGACTTCTATTTTTATTTATTTATTTATTTATTTTACTCTGCAATATTAACACTTTTGTTCAATGGGAACAAAAGCTTCGGCTGACATTTAGAGAAATTTTCTAAATTGGTGTCACTTGGTAAATTCCAATCTTTAAATAACCACGTGTGTCTGCCTACTCACTAATACCGGCCCACATAAAGGGAAATATATAAAGTCTGCTTTTCCAAACATGAAGAAAGAGAGGAGAAAAAATAAGGCAGCTTCAAAATACGTTCACAATTTTCTATAGCGACGCCTTCGATCAAAACCCAGGTGTAATGTTTTCCCCCCAATCACCATGTCGCTCAAGACATTTTTACAAATGGATGGACTGTCGTCTTTCGGAAGAGCTATTGATAAAGACAGCGCCGAGGTCCGAGCTGCCGTGTGGCCATCTTAGCTACTTAGCGGGCCTGCCTGAGATCTGACCTGATCAGGTCTGCTGTAATCTGCTTTCTCGATGAGAGGAATTCAAAAACCCCGAAACGGCAGAGAAAGTCGATTCCAGTGAATGGAAAACATCTCCACCCCAGCCTTTGAAACAAGCCCTGACGTCGTTTTTAAAGAGGCAATCGGTGCTTTTCACCCCAGAGCTCATTCGGAGGTGGGGAAGAGCAGAGAAGAACAGCACGCTGCTTTTCCAAAGGATGCTTTTTGGAAAAGGCATTGCACAGGAGGACATAAAACAGCTAATCCTTTTACACGCAATTAAAGCAATCGCTGACATTATTTCGAGTTAAACGACTGGCAAGGAAAACATCAAATAGCCAAAAATCCTGTTTGCGACATTTAAAACACACACACACACACACACACACCACACCGACGTATTGAAATGGGGGAAACAGACTCCGAAGGAATGACTTGTGAGGATGTGGTTAAAACTATTTATATATCGGGTTCTATTTGTTTTACAGCCAGCGGTGCACGGACAGCCCGAAAGGTTATCTTTGACAAGGTTTTAGCTATTATTTTCTCCTGGCGAAATGCTCTTTCTCGAGGAGGGAAAAAAAAAAAAAGGTCTTTGGAACAAAATAACAATAAATCCTGATTTAGATACATAAACCTGCCATTGATATCACATAATATCAGTGTTCTTTCTCACTCGATACGGGCGTTTTCAAGATAAATGGTAAAACCGAACTGGAAATCCATCTGGCCGGCTGCCTGCTCTAATGAATAACCCCACTTTGGCTTGTGCAGTGTAAGCAGAAAGTCCTCTCCCGGCCCTTTTCGTTCGCCATGAATCTACGAGACGGCCCGACATAATATCCAGGCGACAACGGTGCGCTAACAGCGCGGTGACTTCCATTTTCTTTGCTTTCTATTGATTTTCACTTAATAACTGGCGAAATACTAAACGTCCGCCCTGAGTACCTAATAAATCCTGCCTGAGCTTTTTATTGAGGAGAATTTAATAAAAACAACCATTGCGGCCGGGGGATTTTTCTTCTGGACAGAACACGGGAGTAAGGGACAGCGGGGTTGGGGCAAAAGGAAGCTATTTGATTTTTTTTCTTCTTTTTCTTTTCTTTTTTTTTAAATGGGACTTTCTCCCCCTTCGGAATAGCAGGGCCGTGTCAAGGATGCCTGCGTGTGTAGCTGTCACTGTCAGTGCTCCGTGCAGGCTCCCCGGCCGACGCGGGGAGGCAGGATTGAAGGCCGTGGCAGAAAGCAGCTTTCTGGTGTCCTCGGATCCCTGAGGTCAAGCTGTGGCCAAGGACTTCCTGGCTGTTAACAGTGGCTGACAAAGATCTGTTTTGATATACATTTTTATTAAACTATTAATATTTAACCCTTTTTTTTTTTTAATCCTCACCCAAGGATTTTTTTTTCCCCATTGATTTTTAGAGACAGTGGCAGAGAGAGGGGGAGAGAGGGAAATATATTGATGTGAAAGAAACACATCAATTGATTGCCTCCTGCATATGCCCGGACCAGGAGCCTGCAACTGAGGTATGTGCCTTTGACCGGATTCGAACCCAGGACCCTTCTGTCCACAGACCCATGCTCTATCCACTGAGCCAAACCGGCCAGGGCTCAATCCGTAATTTGGATCTGATGCTAGAAATGCATACACATACACACATACACACACCCCACACCCACATACACACCACACACCACACACACACACACATACACATATATACGCACATACACGCACACACACACACACACATACATACACCCCACACACACATACACCCCACAGATACACATACACATATATACACACATACACGCACACACACACACATGTATCTGATTTTATGCATAAAACGTGATTTGTTGTGGGACACGCTGCGGGAGTGTCCCGGGTATTGGCTTTCTGACAGGGCCTGGAATGAAGCCATTTTTATTAATTTGGTTATTTTTTTGCTGATAGAAAAGGCCGTCGATCATGTTAACGACGTATCGGCCCCGCGGTCCCGCCGAACAATAATTACAGAATGTCCCACAGAGTAAATCATTTGTCACCATCGCCGCCGGGACACCCCCCTTTCGTGGGAGAGAGGACACTGCCTGGACAGGGAGGCAATGGCCCCCCAAGTTCATGGCCCCCCAAATCTCAGGGAGCGACACTCGATGGCCCAGCACAACCCCAGCAAAACCCCGACCCCCCAACATCTCAGTTTGGGGGTGTGTGCTCTGTGCTCTGCACGGATTTAACGTTTAAAGGTTCTGTGGTGTGTGTATGTGTGTGTGTGAGCGTGTGCGTATGTGTGTGTGTGTGTGATCTCTGAAACATGCATCTGTGGGATAGAACAGTTTTTTTTTAAATCAACAACAACAACAACAACAACAACAAAAATATATATATATATATATTTTTTTTTTTAAATAAAGCCTATTACAAAAAACAAAAACACAGCATACCAAAAAAAACACACAACAAAAACCCCAAGAAATCTGGTACCTACAAACACTCAGTAATGTCTGCTTCTAGGGTCCACAAATATTTCTCAGGAACAAATGAAACAAGTTGTGAATCTTTTTTTTTATTTATTTTTTAATATATTTTATTGATTTTTTTTTTTTTACAGAGAGGAAGGGAGAGGAATAGAGTTAGAAACGTCGATCAGAGAGAAACATCGACCAGCTGCCTCTTGCACACCCCGCACTGGGGATGTGCCCGCAACCAAGGCACATGCCCTTGACCGGAATTGAACCCGGGACCCTTCAGTCCACAGGCCAACGCCCTATCCACCGAGCCACACCGGCTTTGGCCAAGCTGCGAATCTTGACAAAGGAAAGCCGTCGGTGATGCTGTTCACCAGAGACTTTGCCTTCAGTTAGACATCGGTGTCCCTTTCTGACTCCTACCCTGTTTCCCCCAAAATAAGACAGTGTCTTCTATTCACTTTTGCTCCCAAAGATGCGCTCGGTCTTATTTTCAGGGGATGCCTTATTTTTCCATGAATAAGAATACGATGCACATTTATTGTTAAATGAACATAAAGGAAATCTATTACCTGTCTACGGTACGGCAGGACGGTTGTTGTCAACACAAACCAGACACACTGTGAATCCTACAGGATCACGAATTCACTCCTTTATTCAATGACAATCACGTCATCATCTTCTGGAACATCATCCTAACAATCCAATTCCTGAATTTCCTGGTGAATTTCTTGTGACTCCATTTCTTTCAGAATCAGTGGGCCACATCTCTCATGGTTAGCCTGGGGGTGGGGGGCCTTATTTTCGGGGGGATGCCTTATATTTCACTCAGAAGGAAACCTGTGAGGAGGTCTTATTCTCGGATCCAACGGATGACTTTTGTGCGGTTTTCGGGTATTTGGGATCCGCCCGAGGCCACTTGTCCCGGGAGCCATTTTGAGGAGAATTATCTTGAGGACGAAGCCGCCTCTCCTCAGCCTTCCCTTTTTTTTTTTTTTTTTTTTTCCTTTTTATCCACCAACTCCTCCCCCAGCCTCGCGCTGCCCACTGTTTCCTAATCGAACAAGGAAAGTTCGATGACGAAAAAGCAATTTTCTCCACCCGGAAGCCTCGAGCGAGCCTTACCTCAGAACAGCCGCGCGCTCAGGTGCCGCCGCTGCCGCCGCCGCCGGCAGGTGCCGCCACAGGCAGGTGTTTCCGGGGGAACAGTCGGGCAGGCCACCTGCACGCCGGAAGTGAGGAGGCGGGGCGACCGCGGCCCGTAGAGTGGAGTTCTCGCGAGAACGTGGCCCAGAAGCCCCTAGCTCCTGCCAAAGGTGCTCAGGGTTGCTGATGGCTGATGGCCTTCATCTGAAAGCCCAGTCCATCTTTTTGAAATAGGGAACAGTTTTTTTTTTGTTTTATTTTGTTTTGTTTTAAATATTTTATTGCAGAGACCGGTTTGGCTCAGTGGATAGAGCGTCGGCCTAAAGACTGAAGGGTCCCGGGTTTGATTCCGGCCAAGGGCATGTGCCTTGGTTGCGGGCACGTCCCCGATGGGGGGTGTGCAAGAGGCAGCTAATCGATGATTCTCTCATCGATGTTTCTAGCTCTCTATCCCTCTCCCTTCCTCTCTGTAATAAATCAATAAAATATATTTAATAAATAAATAAATATTTTATTGATTTTTTTACAAAGGAAGGGATAGAAACAGAAAGTTAGAAAAAGAAACATCAATCAGCTGCCTCCTGCACCCCCCCCCCCCCTAACTGGGGAGGTGACTGCAACCAAGGTACATGCCCTTGACCAGAACTGAACCCGGGATCCTTGAGTCTGCAGGCCGATGCTCTATCCACTGAGCCACACTAGTCAGGGCATGGGGAACACTTTGATACGTGGAAGTGGTCACTTTCTCGCAGTCTTGCCATCTCGAAACGAGTGACTCCATAGGAATGAAATCTACCACTACTTTTTGTTGCTGTTGTTAATCCTCACCTGATACATATGTATTTTTTCCCCACATCGATTTTCAGAGAGTAGAAGGGAGAAGGAAAAACTGAAAGAAACACTGATGTGAGAGACACACATTGATGGGTTGCCTCCTGCATGCAATCAGGCTGGGGATCGGCCTGCGACCGTGTCCTTGAGCAGAATCCAACCCAGGACCCTCCAGTCAGCCAGCTGACGCCCTAACCACTGAACAACACTGGCTAGGCTGTCCTTACATATCTTAATGCCTTTGCTCATATTGCTATGACTCTTAACATTGAGAAAAAAGAGATTTTATAATAATGTCCAATATGATAATGTAAATAATTTTTTTTTAAATCTAGGTTATCCGGTTAAAAAAAATTAATAGCTTTAAAGATATTATGTACTTTTCCAGCATAGTTTTAAATGCAAACTACCCTTCATCTTGCATTGGATAAGCATTGGGTAATTGAGGCATCTGCCTCATTCTCAAGCATTACTCTGAGCGCATGCCAAGTACACAGAAGACTCCAACAGCCTGGTGAATAGAGGAACAGGAGATATTAAATGAAAGCCTGGGATAGGGGAATTGAGCCGAGAGAAAAGGAAATATTTCCCAAACCGAAATGAATATAAAGTAAGAAGTAAATGGCGATATCTAGGACATTATTTCAGAGTTAAAGGCGTAATTAAGTCACTCGGACTTCCATCAGCTGGCTGGCAGTATGGCTTGGAAATCCTCACCAGAGACCATTAAGTGTCCTGCTGCTTTATTTTAATGGGATCTTAACATTGGAGGTAAATGCTTTGGAGCATAAGTGCAATGCTTAAAAATTTAAACCCGGGAGATATAACCAGTCAGACTATGTGCTTCCTAAAAATGGAATTCACACTTGGCTTTCAAATGTATTTTTTGTCCTGTGCAGTGGTCAGCAAACTCATTAGCCCACAGAACCAAATATCAACAGGACAACGATTGAAATTTCTTTGGAGAGCCATATTTTTTTAAACTTAAACTTCTTCTAACTTCTTCAACATAGACTCGCCCAGGCCGTGGTGTTTTGTGGAAGAGCCACACACAAGAGGCCAAAGAGCCGCATGTGGCTCGCGAGCCGCGGTTTGCCGACCACTGAAGCAATAAATTATACAATCGTGACGGTCAGTGGTTTTAAGGAATGAAAGCATGTTTCCAGGTTTGCTCTTGGAGTAGAATTACAGAACCAAAATGTGGGCTGCAGGCATTCCTGTGAAAACCTTAAGATAGATCTGAGTAGAAATCACAGAAATCACAGTTATGTTACCAAGTTTTGACACTTGACTGCTGACAGTAACTTTCTATAGAAAGTGACCATTATAATCAAGAGATCTGCATGGTCATCTAGGGCTAGGGTCTCTCAAATCCGGGAAGACATGAAATAGGACTCAATTGTTTCCTTTGCTATTCTTTTCATTCTTTTCTTTTTTTTATAATATATTTTATTGATTTTTTTTTTTTTTTTCAGAGAGGAAGGGAGAGGAATAGAGAGTTAGAAACATCGATGAGAGAGAATCATCGATCAGCTGCCTCTTGCACACCCCCTACCGGGGATGTGCCCTCAATGAATGTACATGCCCTTGACCGGAATCGAACCCGGGACCTTTCAGTCCTCAGGCCGACGCTCTATCCACAGAGCCAAACCAGTTTTGGCTTCATTCTTTTTCTGTTCTCTGTATTTCAATGCACTTGGTCCCTAAACCCTTGTCCAAAACTCTTGGGGGCCGAGGCCAGTTTGGCTCAATGGATAGAGCGTCGGCTTGGGGACTGAAGGGTCCCGGGTTCAATTCCGTTCAAGGGCATGGACCTTGGTTGTGGGCATATCCCCAGTAGGGGGTGTGCAGGAGGCAGCTGATCGATGATTCTCTCTCATCGATGTTTCTAGCTCTCTATCTCTCTCCCTTCCTCTCTGTACAAAATCAATAAAATATATATTTTTTAAACTCTTGGGGAAAGATGTGTTAGGATTTTGGAAAGAGACATTGCATGTATTACCTACCATTACCAGCGTAGTCTGGGTGGCACGTGACACTCACAGTAAGTAGGATAAATAAAGACTACCCAAACCTACACAGTTTGGGTCTGTGTGAGACAGAGAGAATCCCGCCATCGCTTTGGTGGCGGGAGGCCTGAGGGAGACCTATTTTAAACCCCGTCTCCTCTGCTCTGGCCTTCACTCCGAGGAAGACAAAATGGCCTTGGAAGGGCGGTGTAAGAGGATGATTCACGGGCTGGGAAAGAATGACAGGATGCAGACCGGCCTGGAGTGGTGGCTCCCCGGGAGGGAGGAGGACACACTTCCCCCATTTCCTTCCTCTTCATCTGAGCGAACCATTAAAATGTTCCTCAGCTCCCTGGAGGCCCCGCCCCAGGAATCTCCTCAGAGGAAATACATACCTTGTGCTGGGAAGGTGAGGTACCTAGACAGGGCTTAAAGGGCCAGGCGCCTCTCCAGAGATAACCAATGGCTTCTCCTCTCCCGGGCTGGTGCCTTTTTAAGGGCGGCCCCTCCGATCCGTTAACAAATCGGAGGTAGGCAAAAACACAAACAAAAGAGCAATGCCTCAAACCTTAGAGGGAAGGCAGGGGAGGGTCCGGGTAAAAGGGACAGATCAACCAAAGGACTTGTGTGCATGCCTATGGGCCTAGCCAGTGGCCATGGACAAGAAGGGGGTGGGAGCGTATGTGGGGAGGGGTTTGGGATGGGAATGGGGGGATGAGGACAATGATGTGATGCCATAATCAATAAAACAAAATTTTAAAAAAAGAAAATAAAAATAAAAGAGCAATGCCTCTCGCACACCTTATGCATTGGTTCGGAGAAGTCATTCAAGACCAGCTATGACAGATCCTCAGCTGGTGGGAGACCAGCAAACTGTGTATCTAGGCAATACATGGGTGAGTATTAAAAATGGGCTCACGTACGGGCCGTGGGTGTCTTATTTTCCACCCTGAGGATGTTTTTTTTTTTTAAATATATTTTATTGATTTTTTTTTTTTTTACAGAGAGGAAGACAGAAGGATAGAGAGTTAGAAACATCCATGAGAGAGAATCATGGACCAGCTGCCTCTTGCACACCCCCTACTGAGGGTGTGCCCGCAACCAAGGTATGTGCCCTTGACCGGAATCGAACCTGGGACCCTTCAGTCCGCAGGCCGACGCTCTATCCACTGAGCCACACCGGTTTCAGCCTGAGAAATTTTTTAATGATTTGATCCAGAGGGAAAACTCTCACAGGGGCAGGGATGTGGGAGGGAGCAGGGGCCTGCACGCTGGGCCTCCTGTCTGAGGTCTCCAGGAAGCAGCCCTTCAGAGCCCATTCCCTTTTATGGCAAAAATAACTTCTGGATTTGCCTCTTTTTCAAGTCTCCTGGTGGAGGGGGCATGCCTGCAGAAGGCAGCAGCTGTGAATAGTTTAAAGTGGCTTCTGCTTTCCCATCTCTGCCAATGCTTCCCTCTCCCCCTCTCCCTCTCCTTCCTCTCCCCCAAGACCCGATCTGAGAGTCTAGGATAGGGCAGGGGAGAATGAATGAGGGCTTTGGATCTTCCCGATTCCTAGCCACACACTGGGGATCTCTAGGTTTCGCAGGCAGCAGCTACCGTGTTTCCCCGAAAATAAGACATCCTCTGAAAATAAGACCTACTTACAGATTTCCTTCTGAGTGAAATATAAGGCATCCCCCCGAAAATAAGCCCCCCCCCCAGGCTAAACATGAGAGATTTGGTCCACTGATTCTGAAAGAAATGGAGTCACAAGAAATTCACCAGGAAATTCAGGAATTGGATTGTTAGGATGATGTTCCAGAAGATGATGACATGATTGTCATTGAATAAATGAGTAAATTCTTGATCCTGTAGGATTCACAGTTTGTCTGGTTTGTGTTGACAACGACCGTACTACCGTTCCGTATACAGGTGATAAATTTCCTTCATTTTCATTTAACAATAAATGTGTACTGTATTCTTCTTCATGGAAAAATAAGACACCCCCTGAAAATAAGACCTAGCGCATCTTTGGGAGCAAACATGAATAGAAGACACTGTCTTATTTTCGGGGAAACAGGGTAAGTTGACCACGTCATGACGTTTAGTGAGGAGCTGTCCATTTCGGAAGTCCAGACACATATTAGAGGAAATGTCACTCATGGCTCTGAGATCTGGGCCACGCTTCTGTTGCTCAAATGGTTTCAGAAACATGTGCACAGCCTCTCAGCTGATTAAAGAGTTGGCTCAGCAGAAAATGGAGAGGAACTATCAACAGAGAAATCGGGAGAAATGAAAATGCCACAGCTGGCCTGCGGAAGGACGACTCCACAGACTGAAATGTGGAGAATTTATTCGAGAAACTGAGCTGGATCAAAAGAGGAAGGCACGTTCTCATCCTTATGCTGTACTTACATTTTCTTTTTTAAAAATATATATATTTTATTGATTTTTTTTTACAGAGAGGAAGGGAGAGGGATAGAGTTAGAAACATAGATGAGAGAGATACATGGATCAGCTGCCTCCTGCACACCCCCTACTGGGGATGTGCCCAAACCAAGGTACATGCTCTTGACCAGGATTGAACCTGGGACCCTTGAGTCCCCAGGCCGAAGCTCTATCCACTGAGCCACACTGGTTAGGACTATTTTACTTACATTTTCTAGAACTGGAGAGACTAGACTCTGAAATGTTGGCTAAAAAAAAGCAACAGCAAGGATCTTGAATCCTGGAGGAACTTAATGTCTCTTAACTATAACTCAGGGTTAGGATTCTAAATATTATTACAAACTAAAATCCAGCAAGAAAGAAGTTTGGGGAATATTAGGATTCCACATTTTTAATATCTATAAACTCCGTAGCGGGCGAAATGTGGGCCTCAACATTTGAGCATCAACCTATGAACCAGGAGGTCACAGTTCAATTCCTGGTCGGGGCACAGGCCTTGGTTGTGGGCTTAATGATCGATGTTTCTCTCTCATCATTGTTGTTCCTATCTCTCTCTCCCTCTCCCTCTCTTTGAAATCAATAAAAATATATATTTTAAATGTGAGACAAAATATATTTCTATTTATGAAACAGTGAAATTTAAATTATCTGATTATAAGGCAAAAAAAGGGCAGCTATTGAAAAGCTGCCAGGGTAGTGCCTAACCCGCCATTAAAAACGGCAAAACTATTCACATGGGATAAGCAATCTGTCCCATTACTTTCTCGTCCTATGAACTATAATAATAATAATAATAATAAAAAAAGAGCTCAGAAAAATTCCCCTCCCTTTTTTCTTTTTTCTTTTCGTAAAACACAATCCACAGGCCTGCCTATTCCAGCCGCGTTTTTCTTGTGTGCTTCCTTCTGTGTATCTTGGCCGCGCCGGTGGAATTTTCTGTGATAAGAGGACCACCAGTCCAGTGTGCGTGGTGTGGGGTTGGCCCAGTGGAGTGGGCCCCATGGGGCCTCCGAGGACGAGGGCCAGGGAGCCAGGCTTGATCGCTGCCAGGCAGTTATGCTCTCCCTCCGGCCCATGTCAGGGCCTGGGAGATTGCATGCCAATTCCGTGACCGAGCAGCCAGCAGCTCAGAAGGGAAACTCAGCGCTGCCTACGTGACATTTCTCCAAGCGCCCACAAGGGGCAGGGAGGGGCAGGGTGAGCTTCTATTTCGTCCTTGGAAATGTTGAAACCAATTTCTGTAATGAAATATAAATATAAGTACAAGAGTTTCCCTAGCTGAAACCGGTTTGGCTCAGTGGATAGAGCGTCAGCCTGTGGACTGAAAGGTCCCAGCTTCGATTCCAGTCAAGGGCATGTACATTGGTGTGCAGGAGGCAGCTGGTCAATCATTCTCTCTCATCAACGTTTCTAACTATCTGTCTCCCTTCTTTTCTGTAAAAATTCAACAAAATATATATTTTAAAAAAAGAAAAGAGTTTTCCTGAAGGACAAACATGGAAAGCTTTGAATGTTGTGTTCAGAACTCATCAGCCCACCATGCATTTTTTTTTAAAGCACTAAAAATAAATTAAGTATCGCCCAGCATGGCTCAGTGGTTGAGTGTTGACCTGTGAACCAGGTCCAGGTTCGATTCTGGACCAGGGCACATGCCTGGGGTTCAGGCTCCATCCCCAGTGTGGGGCCTGCAGGAGGCAGCCCATCCATGATTCTTTCTCATTGATGTTTCTCTCTCTCCCTTTCCCTTCTTCTCTGAAATGAATACAAAAAAATATATTTTTAAATGAAGGTATTAGTTCTTCCAACTCTGATTTCTCTTTTTGCCATCTACGATCCCATCGAATTTGGTAAATATTTATGGGTTCCAAAGGCCATGAAGATACTGGCTGTGATGATAGGAGCATGAAGAAGATGATACTGGAGTTTGGCCAAGTGGCTCTAATGGTTAGTGACCAACGTTCTATGTTTACTTCAACACTAGAAGCCCAGCGCGCAAAATCACTCGGTCACGCCCACTCACGTGCGCCTCGCTGAGCTCTCATCACCGTCCACCTGCACGTTGGTCTTTCTGGCATCACAGTGTTACCAATACTTCCTTCTGGATAGGTTTGGTTTCATTCCTGAGACCATTCTGCATGTCTCCTTTGACAGATGACTCTGTCACGTGACTAAAGGGGAAATGTCTATTTGCTTGTCTTTGACTCAACGTTACCCGCGTGGCTTGCTGTAGCCAATGGGGGAATAAGAGGCTGCACACGCTGAAACCGGTGTGGCTCAGTGGATAGAGCTTCAGCCTGCAAACTGAAGGGTCCCGGGTTCGATTCCGGTCAAGGGCATGTACCTTGGTTGCGGGCACATCCCCAGCGGTGGGTGTGCAGGTGGCTGCTGGTCTATGTTTCTCTCTCATCGATGTTTCTAACTCTCTATTCCTCTCTCTTCCTCTCCGTAAAAATAAAATCAATAAAATATATTGTATATATAAAAAGAAAAAGTCTGATGCTTTGAGGGCAGAGCCAGAGATCTGACACAGGCAGGAGACACATCTCCTGCTTTCTTAACCTCTCCATGGTTCTCCACATAAACTCAGCTCTGGTTCAATTCTCGGCCCTATTATTGGTCCCTGTCTTACGCAGCAGGTAGAGATAATGTTGAAGGGAAGTCCCCTTCCCACTGCCCAGCTCTCTCTCTCCCCGTTCAGACCTAACGCCTTGGGAATGTCAGGGGAAGGCAGGAAGCCTTTTGATTGTGGCTGGTGTGTTTTCTCTCCGCTTCCTGCTTTAATCTCACAGCCTGGGGCCCGGACTATCCCAGGGGGAGCGACTTCCTTGGTATTTTTGGCATGTCCCTGACCAGGAAACGGGGGGGACGTGTCGGAGGACCCTCCACAAGAGCTTTCCACTTGAACCAAGCGGGGTTGTCTACACTTCCTAGCCATGCAAGGCCCTGGCCACGGCAGCCCACTCCCATGGAGCCTTGGTGAGAAAAAGTCAGGAAGTTCTTTTTTTTTTTTTTTTTTAAGGGATAGCATATACATACATATATTATATATATATATATGTATATATATATGTGTGTGTGTGTGTATATATATATATATATTTTTTTTTAATTGAGTTTTTACAGAGAGGAAGACAGAGGGATAGAAAGCTGGAAAACATCCATGAGAGAGAAACATCGATCAGCTGCCTCCTGCACACCCCCCACTGGGGATGTGCCCGCAACCAAGGTACATGCCCTTGACCGGAATCGAACCCGGGACCTTTCAGTCCACAGGCCGACGCTCTATCCACTGAGCCACACCGGTTTCAGCAAGAAGTTCTTAAAGGCCCCACAACCATGTTTTTTTTTTAGCAGCCACGTGAGAAGTCTGCCATTTATAGGAAATGGTTGTTAAAGTGGGAAGGCCTGGAAAATGAGTATGTTCCCACTGGAGAGATTCTCTGAGGTCATCAAGCCCAGTCTTGCCTGTGGACGGGTTCCAGGTCTCATCAATTAAGTGCAAAATTAATTAATGAGAGGACCCCTGAAAAGAGGACCCCTGGTTCTCAGGCTAGCATGCTTGGCACTACATCTCCTTGAATTCTTTAAACACACACACACACACACACACACACACACATATATATATACACACTAGAGGCCTGATGCAAGAAGATTCATGCAAAAATGGGCCTTCCTTACACTGGCCACCAGCACTGCCTGTGCTCCTGCCCGAAGCTGCCTTTCCACCTTCCCATGCTGCCCAGAGGCCCGGAGCGGCTGGGGCGGTGCAGAAATCCCTGCCCCTCGTGCTGCTTGGTGCCTGTCTATGCAAATTAACCTGCCATCTTGGTTGGTTAGTTTGCATACTCACTCCCGATTGGCTGATGGGTGTCATGAAGGTATGGTCAATTTGCATTTTACTCTTTTGTTTGATTTCAGAGATGAGGGAAGAGGGAGAGAGAGAGACAGAAACATCCATGATGAGAGAATCATGGATCGGCTGCCTCCTGCACGCCCCACACGGGGGATCTAGCCCTCAACCTGGGCATGTGCCCTGTCCAGGAATCAAACCGTGACCTCCTGGTTCTTAGGTCGACCCTCAACCACTGAGCCACACTGGACAGGCCCCTTTGAATTCTTGGCTTTGCATCCCGCTCATATTATCTAGCTAACCCTACACCATGGACACAACTTAGAAAGAGAGAGAAACAAAAATGTTACCAGGGTCTTAAAACCAGAAAGAACCAGCCAAGCCAAGCTGGCATGGCTCAGTGGTTGAGCTTTGACCTAGGAACCAGGAGGTCACGGTTCAATTCCTGGTCAGGGCACATACCTGGGTTGTGGGCTTGATCCCTGTTGTGGGATGTGCAGGAGCAGCTGATCAGTGATTCTCTTTTATTGTCCATGTTTTTGTCTCTCTCCCCTTCTCCCTTCCTCTCTAAAATTAAATATATATATTTTTATATATATAAATATAAATATATATATATATATTTTTTAATAAAGAGCAAATAGAGCCCACCATTTCAAACAGAACTGAAGAAAACTGATCTGCAGGTACAGGGACTATTTTGCAATGGTACCTCCATCCGTAAATCGGGGATGTAGGTATATGAAGTGGACAAAAAAAGGAGATGAGGACTGAGAAAGACACCCCCTCTCCCGTCGAATTGCATATCCTGCGACTTTAAATGAAAGCCCTCGTGTTGTTGGGCAAATAAATTTAAACCACTTAACGTGGCAGAGAAGGTCAGGCAAGCTTATTAGAGTGATCATAGCGTTACAGCTATTGCCATTGACCGCTGCTCTCCGGAATCGCCAATAATCAGGGGCCGCAAGCTGTGTTTGCAGGGAAAGGTCATCCTTCATTTTTTTTTTTTCACCCCCCAAAGCATTAATATCTTTTGTTTGTTTGGCTCAACATGAAACAGGAATCGATAGAGGTAATTCGCGGAGCAATTAGCCCCTCATCTGTCAAACGGCATCTGGGTGTGTTTAACCAAAAAGGGACCTTTGGAAAGGTTTAAAAAGGAAGAAAGTGCCTGTACGATCAACAATTTATAGTTCCGACATGACATGTTGTGTATGTATCTGTGAAAAGGGGGAAGGGGGGGCAATATACTAAGACAATATACATAAAGCCTGCCATTAATCTGCACTTCAGTGTTATGATGTCGCGGAGACAGGCCAAAAAGTGCTCCGGTTACATTTTCGCTCAGTTCCCAGGAAGACGGCGGGTGACATGTGGGATCTGTGTGTCATGGAAGAGCACAGCTTCAGTTCCCAGAGTTCTCAGAGGAGGGAAGAGCTGTGGGCAGTGCCACACGCTGGAGAGGGTCAAATGTCGGGCACAGATGCTCCCTGTGGCCACCAGAGCCCGTAGCATCTGGGTTGAACCAGAGGGACCGGTCGCAGCCACGTTGTGTGGCATCATGTTCCATGGCAACGGCTCCTCCCTCAGCTCACACCAATGGCGTCCACACTTGTGCTGGCACCCTCTGCACATCTAATTTGCCTATATGCAAATAAGAGGTGGAAAAGTGAAATGCAAACTTAAAGTACCTTAGTATTTTATTTATTTTTTTAAATGTATTTTATTGATTTTTTTTTTTACAGAGAGAAAGAGGGATAGAAAGTTATAAACAGCAATGAGAGAGAAACAGCGATCAGCTGCCTTCTGCACACGCCCTACCTGGGATGTGCCCACAGCCAAGGTACATGCCCTTGACTGGAATAGAACCCGGGACCTTTCAGTCTGCAAGTCAACGCTCTATCCACTGAGCCAAACTGGTTTTGGCTAAAAAATGTATTTTATTGATTTTTTACAGAGAAGAAGAGAGAGGGATAGAGAGTTAGAAACATCGATGAGAGAGAATCATCAATCACCTGTCTCTTGCAACCCCCCCCCCCCCCACTGGGGATGTGCCCGCAACCAAAGTCCATGCCTTGACCGGAATCAAACCTGGGTCCTTTCAGTCCGCAGGCCAACGCTCTATCCACTGAGCCACACCGGTTTCGGCTGAATGTGGAATTTTATCCTGGAGGCATCCTGACACAATATTCCCCTCCTCCCAACTTCTCAAATCCTCTGTTATTTTTGTTCTGTTTATGCAACCCGCACAAGACATGTCCATGCCCCCGATCCCACTCTTCCTTCCATGAGAAAGTTGGTCCGTGACCCGCAGACTCTGGCTAATAATTATTTCCCAAACTCCCAGTTACTAAGGCAAACATCGCAGCCAGCCGTTGCCTAGGATACATTTTTCCTTCGTGAAAACAACATACTATACTTCCACAACAACCCAAAAACCGCCTTCCCAGTGGGTACCCACCAGCTGGGGTCCTTGCATCCGGATGAGACCATCCTGGGGGTGCGCCTGGCTCCCATGCACCCACATTCCTCCGATGTGTAAATCAAACCTGAGCTAGAAAGATGGGCTGCCACCTCTCCCGGGCTCTGCTTCATGTCACCGGGGTCCAGTCCGTCAGACAAACACCTCATAAGCATCGGGGCTGGCCGCCATCCAAGGGGAAAGCCATGTCATGCCATTGAGCAACACTTAAGACCCCATCTTTCATCCCTCCCTACCCCCCACCCCCCAGAGCTAAGTAAATGGGGGGAAGGTCCTGCCCTGCCTCCAGATAACAAGAAGTTTAAAGGACTTACTCGTGTTTCATGTTGCAGACACGACGCTCGAGGGAAGGGAACAAAAACAAGATGGCGGCCTTCCTGAAGTTCAAAGGCAGCTGGCTCTGAGAGCAAAGGGAGGCCGACCATCCTTGCATCCCTGATGGGTGCCAAGGAGACCGCCAAAGGCAGGAAGGGGATTGGGATGGAGGGATGAAAGGAAAAGGAGCAGAGATTTTGTTGTTGCTAATTCTCATCTGAGGATATTTTCCCATTGATTTTTTTTTTTATTGATTAAGGTATTACATGTGTACATATCCTATTGATTTTTAAAAATATGTATTTTATTGATTTTTTACAGAGAGAAAGAGAGAGAGATAGAGAGTCAGAAACATCGGTGAGAGAGAATAATCGATCAGCTGCCTCTTGCACACCCCCTACTGGGGATGTGCCCGCTACCAAGGTCCATGCCCTTGACCGGAATCGAACCTGAAACCTTTCAGTCCGCAGGCCGATGCTCTATCCACTGAGCCAAACCGGTTTCGGCCCCATTGATATTTTTTATTGATTAAGGTATTACATATGTACATATCCCATTGATTTTTAGAGAGGGTGGAAAGGAGGGGGAAAGACAGAGAGAGAAACATCGATGTGAGAGAAACACATTGATTAGTTGCCTCCTGAATGTGCCTAACCAGGGCCTGAGTCAAGCTTGCAACTGAGGTACATGCCCTTGACCAGAATCAAACCCGGAACCCCTCTGTCCACTGAGCCAAACTTGCTAGGGCTAGATTTTTTTTTTTTTTTTTTTTTAATGCTCTTTTACTCAAAACCTAATCACCTAGAGCAGGAGGCAGCAAATGGTTCTGTGGAACACCAGCAAATTTCAGAGGGAGGAAGGGAGAGGGAGAGAGAGAGAGAAACATCAATGATGAGAGGGAATCATGGATCGACTCCCTCCTGCACACCCGACACTGGGGATCGAGCTTGCAACCAGGACATGTGCCCTGACTGGGAATCGAACCATGGCCTCCTGGTTCATGGGTTGATGCTCAACCACTGAGCCACACCAGCCAGGCGCATATGTTTTTCATGTCTCACAAAATATACTCTTCCTTAGATTTCCCCCCGCAAACATTTACAAATGTAAAAAGCATCCTGGGCTCTCAGATGACACAAAAGCCGCCAATGGGCTGGACTCGGCCCGGGGGCTGGAGTTTGCCCACCACCGCATGAGAGTTCAGCGCTTCTAGTTCAAGTTCTACACCAGCTCTTATCGGGTGACAGGCCCTTCTTGGCCACCTCTCCGGTTAGGGACACCTGGTTACCCTTTAACTATGATTTTTATGGGAAGAAAGGTGTTTTTCTTTCATTTGAATCCTTTGTTATTTCAGAAAAGGCCCATTAAACATTTTACACTCATTGAATTTAGAAGAGGATCTTAATTATGTGTGACTGAGGCATGGGGGGAGGGAGAATAGGCCTGACCAGACAAAATTCAATGGCATGAGAACAAGCCTTTTCTATATTAAAAATAGCTTCTTTGAAGGTAAAAACTCCCAAAAGCCAAAAATCTGATATCAGTTTGAACTATAATTTTAAAAACAACATAAATAATTACATGTAAATAATTATTAAATAGTGACTATATAGCCAAAACCGGTTTGGCTCAGTGGATAGAGCATCGGCCTGCGGACTGAAAGGTCCCAGGTTCGATTCCGGTCAAGGGCATGTACCTTGGTTGCGGGCACATTCCCAGTGGGGGGTGTGCAGGAGGCAGCTGATCCATGTTTCTCTCTCGTCGATGTTTCTAACTCTCTATCCCTCTCTCTTCCTCTTTGTAAAAAAATCAATAAAATATATATTTTTAAAATAGTGACTATATAAAGAATTACTGAAATCGAAACATCTTGGGGGACAAAGGAAACCATAAGTGGAAAGAAATCAGAGAACAAATCTGTACAGGTATGCATATACGGGTATTTTTATAAAACAGAAAGATAAGGATTAATGTATTAAAAAAATTGATGGAGATGAAGGGGTTAACTATTTTTAATGCTTGTTCCTATGTCCCATATATTTTGCAATATGTATAACACTTTTATGATTAAGAAAAGGGAGTCAATGTCATAAGAATACCCTTTGCTCCCAACTTCTATTATTTTTTAAAAATATATTTTATTATTATTATTTTTTACAGAGAGGGAGGGAGAGGAATAGAGAGTTAGAAACATCGATGAGAGAGAATCATCGATCAGCTGCCTCTTGCACACCCCTACTGGGGATGTGCCCCCAACCAAGGTACATGCCCTTGACCGGAATTGAACCTGGGACCCTTCAGTCTGCAGACTGACACTCTATCCACTGAGCCTAACTGATTAGGGCTGCTCCCAACTTTTAAAAGTATTTCTGTGGGCCAATCTGTGCCTTTTAGCAATCTTGGGTGTGAAATCACGGAACAGTCCGCGTGATTTATTGACCGCTGGACAGGTTTGCGATAGTGTCACAGATAACCTCCAGTAAGCTCATAAAAATAATTACCTGAAAGTTATACAAATTCGGCATTTTATGACATGCAGGCAAGGAAAAGGAAGGAAGGAACATGAGATAACACAAATAAGATCTCATAAAGGGATGGCGATAAGTCCCAGTAGAAAGAAATAATGGATGTTACGAACGTCTGTGAAATTTGACAGGTGAAGAGAATTGAATGAGAATCCATGAACTTCCCCTACTTCCTATTCAAAAGAGGAGCAAAGTGCTAATTAATTTCTAGCATGGAAATCTTGTTTGTGTTTATGACCAAATGTGTGGTTTTTTTTAAACATATTTTATTGATTTTTTTACAAGGAGGAGTAGAGAGGGATAGAGAGAAACATAGATGAGAGAGAAACATGGATCAGCTGCCTCCTACACACCCACTACTGGGGATGTGCCCACAACCAAGGTAGATGCCCTTGACTGGAATCGAACCTGGGACCCTTCAGTCCGCAAGCCGATGCTCTATCCACTGAGCCAAACTGGTTAGGGCTTTATTCCAACTTTTTGAAGAAAGCAGTTGTCAATCCGCAGCTCAACACTTGAATTCTCTGTATTCATTCCTATTACATTCTATATACTGCCTCTGGAAGAGGTAAATGTCGTTTATTTTCTCCTGAATTTAAAAAGAACAAAAAACTTTGAAAGGATATATGAAAAGAATTTTATATTAAAGATTTATTATTAAGCTAACCAATGATTGATCTCCAACCTATGAACCAGGAGGTCACAGTTCGATTCCCAGTCAGGGCACATGCCTAGACTCAATACTGAATGTGGGGCGTGCAGGAGGCAGCTGATCAATGTTTCTCTCTCATCATTGATGCCTCTATCTCTCTCTCCTTCTCCTTTCCTCTCTGAAATCCATAAAAATGTGTGTGTGTGTGTTTTAAAATACATTATTAAGTGACTGCTTTTAAATTCCCAAGCGTCAAAATGCCTTTCTTTGTTATTCACTACTTGGAAATAAGCAAATATATGAGAATAAAAGAACTAGAAGCTAATGTAAAAGCAGTTCAGGCATTTGATATACCTTAGCCTAAAAGCTTGGGACTTTAATCGTTAGATCTGTCATGTCACTAAAACGTGAGGCTGATAATACTAATAGAAATATTCCTGATTTTATTGAGTGCTTCTGCTCTACTACTACCCTGTTTCCCCGAAAATAAGACAGTGTCTTATATTAATTTTTTCTCCCAAAGTTGCGCTAGGTTTTATTTTCAGGGGATGTCTTATCTTTCCATGAGCTATGTCTTATTTTCGGGGAAACATGGTACTACTTCTTCTTCTTCTTTTTCTTTTTTCTTCCTGTTTCCATCTTATAGAAACTTCGTTCCCAAGTAATCAACTTGACTGACGGTCTTGTAAGAGAGAAGAAATTACAGCTGTAGGTCCCAACAACCTCACTTCACCTTATCAATTGGACCCTCCAATTTATGTTCTTAGCACTTTCCCACCATCTGACAAACATCAGGGCTATTCTGGGCCTTTCTGAGCCCTCCTGTCTCTAGGGCTGGTGACACTCAATCTTGACAACTCAGACCCAGCCAGGAGGTACCACCCACAAGCCACTGATAGCTTTTCATCGCGTTCTGGGTGAACAGAGAGGAAATAAGACCGCGGACTTGACTTTTTACTATTCAACATGGTAACTCATAAGTTGTCTTTATTTATTTTTTTAAAAATATATTTTATTGATTTTCCACAGAGAGGAAGGGAGAGGAATAGAGAGCTAGACATGTTGATGAGAGAGAAACATCCACCAGCTGCCTCCTGCACAACCCCCACTGGGGATGTGCCGCAACCAAGGTACATGCCCTTGACCGGAATCGAACCTGGGACCTTTCAGTCCGCAGACTGACGCTCTACCACTGAGCCAAACCAGCTTCGGCATAAAGTTCTCTTTAACATCTAAATCTCATTGCACAAAGGTCCAGCTCTCTATCATACGCTAATGGAAAGCTTAGAATAAATTATTAGAGTAATCAGTGCTGTGAGTGGGGACACGGTTTCTATTCTGGTTAAACTTCTGCAATGTACTCACTCAATGCATGAAGCGGTATCTGAGTGCTAACCGAATTGCACAGAAAATGTTCTTAGAGATAGACACGATGGCTACCCAGAGTCATAGAAAACTTTGTAGCGGAACCAGCCTCTGAGTCAGACCTTGAAGGATCAGGAAGTTTGGGGACAGAAAAAGGAAGAAACAGAAGGTGATGACCTGGGTTTTTGACTTAGTGTCACAGGGCTGTATTAGTTTCCCTACATATGCTATCTCATCCCATTCTCATCAGAACAGGAAGCTGAAGCTCAGAGAAAGGGAGAGTTTTCCAGCTCTAGCTGGTTTGGTTCAGTGGATAGAGCGTGGGCCTAAAGATGGAAGGGTCCCAGCTTCGATTATGGTCAAGGGCAAGTAGCTTGGTTGCAGGCTTCTCCCTGGCCTGGGCCCTGGTTGGGGCACGTGCAGGAGGCAACCAATCGATGTGTTTCTCTCACAAATCGATGTTTCTCTCTGACTTTCCCTCTCCCTTCCACTCTCTCTAAAAATCAATGGAGCTGAAACCGGTGTGGCTCAGTGGATAGAGCGCTGGCCTGCGGACTGAAAGGTCCCAGGATCGATTCCGGTCAAGGGGCATGTACCTTGGTTGGGGGCACATCCTGAGTAGGAGGTGTGCAAGAGGCAGCTGATCGATGATTCTCTCTCATCGATGTTTCTAACTCTATCCCTCTCTCTTCCTCTCTGTACAAAATCAATATATTTTTTTAAAAATCAATGGAAAAATAACCTTGGGTGAGGATTAAAAAAAAAAAAAAAGTTTTCCAAAGATTGCACAGCTAAGAAACACGGGAAAATGGACTGGAGCCCACAGTTGCCTCATCTTGATGCGTTTGCTCTGTTCAGCGCGCTGGCATCAGGGATGTTTTTGTGAGGCAGACAGATGGGGCCAGGGAGGAGGTGGAGAATGAATGAGTCGGATGACAGTGGTTCCTTCCTGGAAACGGTGGCTGGAAGGAAGCAACAACTGGGGAAAAAAAATATTTCTAGGAGGCGTTCCAAGAGGAGCTTTCACCTTTGGACAAGTGTTTGTCCAGCCTGAATAAATTTTCTAATTGCAAAAGCATCCCATGTTAATAGTAGAACGTTAGGAAGTGAGAGAAAGAATCATCAGCTACAGAATCAGCCTGACCTGGCTACTCTTACTGTTCTAGAATATTGTGTGTGTTTTTTCAATCTTTTACCCTTTTTATTCAACTATAATATATCCAATCTACTAAAAGAGTAATACGATAATTGACCATCACTCTGCAATGCCCACAGCCCATCAGGAGGTGATATGCAAATTAGCGGGAGAAGAAAAGAGAGAGAGAAAAAAATATATATATATATATGGAGAGAGAGAGTGAGAGGTCATAGATAAGAGAGAATCATTGATCAGCTGCCTCTTGCACACACCCACCTGGGGATGTGCCCGCAACCAAGGTACATGCCCTTGACCGGAATTGAACCTGGGACCTTTCAGTCTGCAAGCTGACACTCTATCCACTGAGCCACACCGGTTTCGGTGAGGTGGGTCTTATGAATACATGCTGGCCAGGCAGGGGAAGCAGAAGGGGTGGCCCGGGCATGGGTCAATGCTTGGTCCCATGGTGATGGTGGAGACGGTCAGTGGTTGGCATCAGAGTCCTTAAGAAGCTAAAAGTGATTCAAATGCCACTTCCTCTGCAGAGGCCTGCCTGGTCCCTCATACAGGAAGCCCTGTCTACCGCCTTCTCACGTTAATTGTGCCACATCTGTGGGCTCCTTTGACATTTACTACTTCCTGCTTTGCGTTAGAGTTATTTATGTGCTTACTTTACTTTCATTACACGCGGGAGGGACCAGCGCCTGCCTCATCCTGGTATTCCTCATAGTGCCTTCAACTTAAAATTTTATATAAATAAATATAAATATGGGTACAAAGCATATATGTGTGTGTGTATATATATATGATATAAGAAAAAATATATTTTTAGGTACATATACATATACACACAAATATATACATATATACATATACACATACAAATATACTTCAGAGAGCAAAGGAGAGGGAGAGAGATAGGAAAACATCAACGATGAGAGAGAACCATCGATCCACTACTTCCCACATGCTTTCTGGAGATCGATCCACACGCCCTGACTGGGAATCAAACTGTTAACCTCTCGGCTCCCAGGTGGAAGCCACGCATCCGCCACCTGGGGCAGCGACACTGGTCCACCGGCCCCTCCTTCTCTCGTTCTCTTTCTAAAAGACGTGCTTCTCAGCACCATGTCCCCTTGCGATGCTTGGACTGTCCTCACATCTCGTATTTTGGGGAGCAAAGGGGATGCGCAAAAGCACGCGTGGCACACACAGTGGGTGATGTTGCTTGCAAGGGTCAAATGGGTACCACATCGCGGTCCTCTCTCCCATCCGCTGCATCCCCACTCACTGAAGGGCTGAGTCACTTCCTCCTCCTTCCTGACAAGTGTCCTTTGGAGCTGTCCACGCTGCTCTGAACCAGCCAGCTCCTGCCCGTGCCTTCCTGACCACAGGCCCACGCCGACCCATCTGACCTCCGGGCGGCGGGAGGGAACGGAGGGGTCAGGGCCACGTGTGACCCCGTGTTCCCCTGCTCAGAGCTGAGCAGCCACATTTGGATTCAAACGTCTTTTGCTCACCTGGGAGCATGCTCCCCGGGCTGATCTCATACATTTTTATTCGATTGGAGACTCGATCTTATGCTCGGATCATAGACTATCCATACCGTGGAGGTTCTGTCACAGATTGTCCTTCTGCACGATCGCCAACAAATCGTAGACTAAAAACATATTGGGGTAAAAAGCCAGATTTAAAAAAAAAATGGAGTCAAACATTAGGCACCCACTAATCACATCTTATTTCCTTGACACGCGTAGTTCAATGCAAAAATAATTGTGGGCATAGAAAAGGCTTTTTATGGTCAATTATTCTTTTTTTTAAATATATATTTTATTGATTTTTTACAGAGAGGAAGGGAGAGAGATAGAGAGATAGAAACATCAATGAGAGAGAAACATCCATCAGCTGCCTCCTTGCACAGCCCCCACTGGGGATGTGCCCACAACCAAGGTACATGCCCTTTTCTGGAATCGAACCCGGGGCCCTTCAGTCCACAGGCCGACACTCTATCCACTGAGACACACCGGTTTCAGCAATTATTCTTATCTTAGTAAGTATCTATAATCGTCACATCCTCAGAAGAGGCAATAATATTCCCCGGAATAGCAAGACTCCTGTCTACAGATCCATAAGAAAGGATTCAAATCTTCACACGTGCACGCATGCATAAAATATATTCACCGTGAAATGTGCTGGCTTTGAGGTCAGGCTGGGAAGACATCTTTCTTTTTTTTTTTTTCCTACCTTGAAAAAAAAAAAAAAAAAAAAATATATATATATATATATATATATATATATATATATATATATATACACACACATATACACTCTCTGACTTGATTGGGCTGCTGACATCCAATTGATCTGCATTATTCCGAGCTGGCGAGAACCGTCTATCCCTAAATGCCTTAGATAATAGGTCTTACAGTATTAGAAGGAAAAAGACCTTTGTGCAGACTCCAGCAATATCAAAAAGGTAGAGAGTGCGAAATAGGGGAGATTAAGATGACACCGGAAAGCTTTGAATGAGATGTCATTTTGCATTTAGAAATTCAACCAGCAAAGTTAAGACAAGAAGGGGTAAAAAAAAAAAAATGCTCATGGCTCGCCAGCTGCCCCTAAAGATTTACAAATGATCTGTTAACAGAAATGAGTTTCTCTGGGCTTCAGACACCATTTATTACGCGGGGAGAGAGACAAAAAATAGAGAGAGAGCGAGATGGAAAAGATGAGCAAATGATGCTTATTGGAAGGCAAAATGCTTCCCATCAGCCAGATGATGAAAATGTACCCAAGGTGTCAGCCAGATGTGGACAGGTTAGCATTTTTCGTGAGCTCTTTTACGGCGGGATGAACACAGAGAACTTTTTGGGGTGTCTCAGTGGAGAGAGCGTCGGTCTGCGGACTCAAGGGTCCCAGGTTCGATTCCGGTCAAGGGCATGTACCTTGGTTGCGGGCACATCCCCGGTAGGAGGTGTGCAGGAGGCAGCTGGTCGATGTCTCTCTCTCATCGATGTTTCTAGCTCTCTATCCCTCACCCTTCCTTTCTGTAAAAAATCAGTAAAATATTTTTTTTTAAAGTAACCGTTTGCGGAAAATAGCTGCAATATGCACAGGAAGAGAAAAATTGCATAAAAAATACGTGAGGATAAATAGCCCAGTAAGACAGGCAGAGAACAGGTCGTCCACAGGAAAAAAATACAAACGGCACAGAAACACAGGAAAAACATGCTCAAACAAGTTATCTTTGGCCCAGCTCCCTGGGAAAAATAATAGTCGTCATCATCATCATCATCATCATTATTATATACAACTCACTCTTCTATTTCCTGTGGATTACACAGCTCCCTCCAATTATCACCCCGTTTCTCTGCTTCCCTTACAGAAAAAAAAACAAAACAAAACAGCCAACAATGTGTCCACAATCACTCTTTCCACTGCCTAACCTTTCTCTTGTTTTTTTGTTGTTGTTTGTTTTTTTAAAATATATTTTATTGATTTTTTACAGAGAGGAAGAGAGAGGGATAGAGAGTTAGAAACATCGATGAGAGAGAGTCATCGATCAGCTGCCTCCTGCACACCCCCTACTGGGGATGTGCCCGCAACCAAGGTACATGCCCTTGACCAGAATCGAACCCGGGGCCCTTCAGTCCCCAAGCCGACGCTCTATCCATTGAGCCAAACCGGTTTCGGCTCTCTTGTTTTTTAATGGACTCAAATCCAGGTTTCTCTCTCTCGTTGTAGGAGAGGTGTCTCCTGCACGCCCCACCCTGGGGATGGAGCCCGCACCCCAGGCATGTGCCCTGACCGGGAATTAAACCGTGACCTCACAGTTCATAGGTTGAAGCTCAGCCACTTTGCCACAGCAGCTGGGCTACCAGTGAATTTTTAAAAAAATTGCCACCCAATGTACATGCCCCTGACCGGAATTGAACCTGGAACCCTTCAGTCTGCAGACTGACGCTCTATCCACTGAGCCACACCGGTCAATGATTCTCTCTCATAGATGTTTCTAGCTCTCTAGCCCTCTCCCTTCTTCTCTGTAAAAAATCAATAAAAAATATTTTTTTAAAAATTGCCATCCTCCACACACACACCTTTTCCTCCCAGTTAATTAAGCCAGTATTTAACCATGACTTGTGAGGTGTTGGAGACACATTAAAGGGGAAGGAGAGCATTAAAAATGTTAATTTTACATATTGCCGGTGCACTGAGGAAATTTCTTGGGTTTGATTTTCAAAACCTTAATTACAGTTCTTTAACTTTCTTTTTAGAAGAAAACTCTCAATAATATATATATATATATATATATATATATATATATATATATATATTATTGATTTTTTTTTTTTACAGAGAGGAAGGAAGAGGGATAGAGAGCTAGAAACATCGATGAGAGGGAGACATCGATCAGCTGCCTCCTGCACACTCCCTACTGGGGATGTGCCCACAACCAAGGTACATGCCCTTGACCGGAATCGAACCCGGGACCTTTCAGTCCGCAGGCCCACGCTCTATCCACTGAGCCAAACCGGCTTTTGCTAGAAGCAAACTCTTTAAATCCAAGATTTAACAACAGCAACAAAAGGCTTCTTTGATTCTTTTATCAGTCGCACTTCTGTTATTTTTGGCCTTGGGGAACCAGAGGGAGAGGTGGAACAGGGGGAATGGCGAATGATACATCCTCATAGGGACCCAAACAGATAAAAAAAACACAAATAAACAATGAAGTACAAGGAAAATGAGCAAAGAGAGGGCTGGTGGATGGTTGAGGTAATCATAGCCATACAGCTACTCCGTTCTTAAGATGGTTTCCTTCAAAGCTTTATTCCTGGCATAAAAGTGATTACCCAGCCAAAACCGGTTTGGCTCAGTGGGTAGAGCATCGGCCTGAGGACTGAAAGGTCCCAGGTTCAATTCCGGTCAAGGGCATGTACCTTGGTTTTGGGCACATTCCCAGTAGGGGATGTGTAAGAGGCAGCTGATCGATGATTCTCTCTCAGTGATGTTTCTAACTCTCTATCCCTCTCTCTCCCTCTCTGTAAAAAATCAATAATATATATATAATTTTTTTAAAGCGATTACCAAAAGCCTGTACTATCACCTCTGGCTGTCCAAACCTTTGCCAGGGTGCCCACCCGAGGCCATGACCCTTGCCCATGAGTCCCCTCAAATTATTTTCTCCACAGTCTGCCCCCCAGTTGTGCTGAACGATTTTTTACATAGCATTTGCAGGTGACTTTCATGTAGAAAACACTATCCCTCCACCCTAATTGTACTTTATCCTTCTCAATGAATGCCTATCCAAATCTATAGCTCAGAAACGTCAACGACGTCCTAGTGTGCGGCCCATGTTCATGAACATCCATTCTCCTCAACAACATTCTTACAGCACTTCCGATCTGGAAGAAGTGCAAGTCTAATGGATACGAAAGAGGGCATCTGAGAAGTGGAGCTGTCCTATCAGAGAAAGAAGTATAGAATTGCATCTTGTATTAATATTATTTAAAAAAAAAAAAGTTTCCATCAGAAACCGGTGTGGCTCAGTGAATAGAGCGTCAGCCTGCGGACTGAAAGGTCCCGGGTTCGATTCCGGTCAAGGGCATGTACTTTGGTTGCAGGCACATCCCCAGTAGGGGGCATGCAAGAGGCAGCTGATCGATGACTCTCTCATCGATGTTTCTATCTCTCTCCCTTCTTCTCTGTAAAAAATCAATAAATATATTAAAAAAAAAAAAAAGATTCCATCACTTCAATTGTCCTTAGTGGGTCTTATGGTGGTGATTAAATCTCCTGAATTGAATGCGGTTGTTTCGAGATTCTCTGTTTCTGTATATCACAGTTTGCAAATGCCCAAAGCTTATATTAAACACTTGTCCCCAACGCGGAATGAAATAAATGGTCGCGGCACAGAAGGTTATCAATACATGCGGGTGTATTTATGTTCGGCAGAGTCAGACATCCTGACTCCGTGCTTACAGATACTCATGTTTACGTTATAATAATGTACACACAGTGAGAATATGTGTATTTGGACAGTGCTTCATTACAGCTCTTACTGTACCCAAGAAGATTTATTATGTGGAAAAGACAACCGCTGATCTCTCATTTTTTTTTTTTTTTTACCATTTCCAACAAGAAAATTGTTGTCATTCTTATGTTCACTGTTTTTTGTTTTTTTTTAAATATATTTTATTGATTTTTTACAGAGAGGAAGAGAGAGAGATAGAGAGTTAGAAGAGAGAGACATCAATCAGCCACCCCCTACACACCCCACACTGGGGATGTGCCCGCAGCCAAAGTGCATGCCCTTGACTGGAATCGAACCTGGGGCCTTTCAGTCCGCAGGCCGACGCTCTAGCCACTGAGCCACACCGTTTCCGCTCTTATGTTCACTGTTATCTTCAAACCAAGACACTCATGGTCACTCTGCTGGCTCTTGAATAGGGAGGAGCCTGCCACCAAGACATGTGCCCTTGACTGGAATGGAACCCAGGACCTTTTGGTCCACAGGCCAACGCTCTATCCACTGAGCCAAACAGGCTAGGGCTGCTATGATTATTATTTTAATGGAGATTACACACATGTTCAGTGTATTTCCCATGTCCCCGTATTCCATGCAAGTCTCTTTCGTTGTCACGCCCTGTACTGCGTGACTGTCTTCCTTTTGGACACCGTGGCTGGCTTCACTTCAATGTCAAGTTCTTTGCATCAGGACTTACAGCTCTTCCCATGAGAGATGCAGAATGCAAACTGAGTCTAAGGCAGCAGGGTGATGGGCCTGGAGCAGGGGGATGTCAGGGACACGGGGCTCCCTGACTCTGAGGAGCCGGCTCCTTCTGCATTTACAGCTCACCACGCCCTTGTTTGAGAGCAGGGCCCCCCAAGTTCACTCCCCACCCCCCGTACATTAGGGAACACTCCTCCGCTGGCATTTGCCATCCCTGCCAGCGCTAATGAAGGAACGTTTGCCTGTGTTTGCCTATTCAACACTTGAGCCCCTCAGCCCATCCTGGGAATCGTTTCTGATGTGTGGCTCCCTCTCCGGCGGGTGTCACCCTGCCTGTCAATGATGCCTCAAAGCAAATGCTAAGCGGACGCCGGCCGGTGAAATTAATAAGGGAAAACCTTTCCCCAGAAGCCTGGGAAGAGGCTGGTGAAGGGTAGCATGCAGGCAGGCAGTGGCTCGTGGCTGCCCGGGATGCTTACAAGCCAGGCAGGTGCACGGAGGAGCCGTGGCTGGTGTGGCTCAGTGGGTAGAGTGCCGCGTCGGCCTGCAGACTAAAGGGTCCCGGTGTTCGATTCCAGGTCAAGGGCACATGCCCTGGTTGCACGCTCGATCCCCAGTGGGGGGCGTGCAGGAGGCACCCAATCAATGATTCTCTCTAAATATTGATGTATCTCTCTCTCTTTTTTTTTTTTCCTCTCTCTCTCTCCCCCTTCCTCTTTGAAATCAATAAAAACGTATTTTAAAGAATGTTTATCATCTAGTAGGCATTGAATAAATATCTATCTCATCATTGAATGGGTCATTAGATTATATCACTAAATTACCCAATCATTCTCCAGACTGAACCCCAAAAATCTTGGCAGACATCTCAGAGATTGTGGTTTCAGAGCTTCCTCTAAGACAGTGGTAGGCAAACTCCTTAGTCCACAGAGCCAAATAGCAACAGCACAACAATTGAAATTTCTTTGGAGAGCCACATTTAAAATATATATATATTTTATTGAATTTTTTACAGAGAGGAAGGGAGAAGGGAAAAAGTTAGAAACATCGATGAGAGAGAATCATCGATCAGCTGCCTCCTGCACACCCCCTACGAAATACTCAAAAAATTTGAATCCATGGTCCTGCTCTCCAGAGCTTCGACGAAGAAAGAAAGGGAAAGTGGGAGGATTAAAAAGAAAGAAAGAAGCTGGAGGTATTTAAATTTCTTAAGCAATCACATTCATCATCTCGCTTTGCCACGAATGGCTCTGAGGCGGGCATATCTGTCCACAGATAAAATAGCCAATCAAGTCGCTTAGTCAAGACGATCCGTCTTCATTTACCTTGACCACCCATTTTTAGTGGAAATATTTTGGTCAAATTCCAATCACTAAATCAGTGCTTCTTGACCTTTGTGTGATTGAGAATATGATGAAAGCTATCGATCCGCCTAGGAAACACACACACACACACAACTTTGCATCTTTTATCAGGATCCACACTTCCCAGAATGCTCTTCCCACAGTTTCTTCAAGTCTGTAGAGATTGATTAAGAAGTTCTAAAAACAAAAACCCAATAATTCGTTTATCCTAAAAACATCGGATAGGGAAATGAATGGTGGCAACCTTTAAATGCCATACATGAGTATCTTACTACTTTGCACTCATCATCAAATGCTATTACTGGGAGAAAAATTTGTAAAGACGTTTAGTTAAGGGGGGTCTATGCAGTCTGAGGTACTCAGATTCTTTTGAGAAATTGATAAAAGCACTGGACCATTTTTAAAAAAATGTTTTTAAAAATATATATTTTATTGATTTTTTACAGAGAGGAAGGGAGAAGGATAAAGAGTTAGAAACATGGATGAGAGAAAAATCATCAATCAGCTGCCTCCTGCACACCCCCTACTGGGTATGTGTCCGCAACCAAGGTCCATGCCCTTGACCGGAATTGAATCCTGGACGTTTCAGTCCGCAAGCCCATGCTCTATCCACTGAGCCAAACTGGTTTTGGCTGGGACTCTATTTTAAGTAACTGAACATAAAAGTCATCATTGATGTAAGGACAAGGACAGCTTTCATGAGTGACAGAATTTCCTTTGGAGTAATGAGAAGATGCCATCTAACTGCACTGTAGCAAAAATAAGTAAAATATTTATTTTATTTTGGGGGGGGGGGGGGAATACCACTCACTTTTTTTCCCCCGCTAGAAAAGCCCTCAAATGTAAGTTTGTTTTTTTTTGTTTTTTTTTTAAATATATATATATTTTATTGATTTTTTACAGAGAGGAAGAGAGAGGGATACAGAGTTAGAAACATCAATGAGAGAGAATCATTGATCAGCTGCCTCCTGCACACCCCCCACTGGGGATGTGCCCGCAACCAAGGTACATGCCCTTGACCGGAATCGAACCTGGGACCCTTCAGTCTGCAGGCCGACGCTCTATCCACTCAGCCACACCGGTTTCGGCTCCAATGTAAGTTTTAGAGAGTGTGTGATGCTAGGTAGCCGAATCACAGCCCGGGCTGGTTCCAGCCAGCCTCCGAACACAATGATTCATTTGAGCGCCGTCGGTTTCCATGCAATCATGCTTACTGCGCACTTTTTCGTTTTGCAGATACTACTGTGTGCACGTGTGTATGTTTCCAAACTCAAATAAAGGGCCTGTAAAATATGATTCAAGCCATCTGCTTTCCCTCTTTTCTTTCTTTTTTTTTTCTTTTAAATACACAGGCATAAAATAAATGGGGGCACGCATGGGGAGAGGGTCTCGTATCCGTTTTACTTGGAGAAATGCTGTAAATGGCCAGGTGACACCTGAAATCAGGGCTCTATGAACTTCTCAGAGGGCCCGGTTACCTTAGCACCCAGCTCCCCAGCCCCGAGGCTAACGTCTAGGCACTTGAACTTGAAAACAATCGACAGGCCCGGCCATGGGCAGCCCAGCTGGTCCCAGTGTTCTCAGAGCAGGAGACGCTGTTAGCTGAGTCTCTCCGTCTGCTGGGGAGGTGGCTGGTCGAGGCAGCGTGGGTCATAAGGCACATGGTGCATGGGAAATGGAGGATGGAATGAATGGTGGGAGCAATGCAATAACAAAACAAAACAAAACAAAATTAGGGAACCTTACCTTCTCTACCCATCCCGTCTTAATTTTTTAAAAATATATTTTATTGATTTTTTTTTTTTAACAGAGAGGAAGAGAGAGGAATAGAGAGTTAGAAACATTCACGAGAAAGAATAATCAATTAGCTGCCTCTTGCACACACCCCACTGGGGATGTGCCCACAACCAAGGTCCATGCCCTTGACTGGAATCGAACCTGGGACCTTTCAGTCCGCAGGCCGACGCTCTATCCACTGAGCCACACTGGTTTCTGCCACCCTGTCTTAATTTATCGATGCACTGTGCAGAGGCTGCCAAGACATTGGGTCTGATCCCAAATCAGAATGATGGAAGCCACTTCTATGTAAACAAGTATTTTTAAAAATATATATATCTTATTGATTTTTCACAGAGAGGAAGGGAGAGGGATAGAGAGCTAGAAACATCAATGAGAGAGAAACATTGACCAGTCGCCTCCTGCACACCACCCACTGGGGATGTGCCTGCAATCAAGGTACATGCCCTTGACCGGAATTGAACCTTAGACCCTTGAGTCTGCAGGCCAAGGCTCTATCCACTGAGCCACACCAGTTTTGGCATTATTATTATTAATTCATTTCAGAGAGGAAGGGAGAGGGAGAGATAAGAAACATCAACGATGAGAGAGAATCACTGACCACTGCCTCCTGCACGCCCCCTATTGGTGATTAAGCCTGCAACCCAGGCATGTACCTTGACCAGAAATTAAACCTCGACCTCCTGGTTCATAGATTGATGTTCAACCACTGAGCCACACTGGCTGGGCTTTGTCCTCACTTAAAAAAAAAATCTGTTGCCGAGACCGGTGTGGCTCAGTGGATAGAGCATCGGCCTGCGGACTGAAAGGTCCCGGGTTCGATTCCGGTCAAGGGCATGGACCTTGGTTGTGGGCACATCCCTGTAGGGGGTGTGCAAGAGGCAGCTGATCAATGTTTCTCTCTCATCCATGTATCTAACTCTCTACCCCTCTCTTTCCTCAATAAAATATGTTGTGTTTTTTTTTTAAATCTGTTGATGTTCCTTTGGATTTTGTTTTTCTTCCTTTTATTTTTCTTTTCCCTCTACTAATGCCTAATTTATTATATTCTTCCTGTGCAGCCATGGTGAAGCCACTTAACTGTGCTATTTGACTCTTTAATCGTCTTAAGATAAGTTTCATTTGGTTAGTTTGAGGCTTAAAATATGTAAAGTACTTGGAAGGGTCCAGAACATGACTCGCTTGGAGCAAATGGTAGCTATTATTCAGAAACTGTCCAGAAATTAAAATCTATTTTTAAAACCACCCTCTGTTCCCCAGAGGTCCCAGGGGTGGCCCTGAAATCTTATCCAAAGCTGAATTCTTCTTCTCACCACAAACATCTCCCCCCCTGGCCTGCTTTCCCCAAAAGATTCATATCACTGTTTCCAGATAGGAAGCCAGAATCTGGTCGTTGGCTGAGACAGCCCCCCCCCTCCCTTATACACACACTTCCTCTGGATGCCTCAGCAGCTACCAAGTCCTGTTATTTCCACCGTCAACTCTCCCTCCTGCCTGCCTCTGCCCTCGCCTCCTCCCCAGTGTGGTAACGCAGGTCCATCCACAGCTTTACAATATATATATCTACACGGAGTGGCCAGATGATGAGAATCTCTGAAGGCATGATAACCTGGCTGCTCAGTGTCTATCCTATAGAATAAAAGGCTAATATGCACATTGTCCCCTCGACCAGGAGTTTGGCCAGCAGGCAGGCCGGCCAACTGCCCATGTCCCCTTCCCCTGGCATGAGTTCATGCACCGGGCCTCTAATATATATATATATATTTTTTTTTTTTCCCCACACACTCAGAGATCACAATAATCTGGCCGCTCAGTGTATATATAGTTATTGGTTTTAGAGAGGAAGGGAGAAGGAGAGAGAGAAACATCAATGATGAGAGAGAATCATTGATCAGCTTCCTCTGCATGCCGCCCACTGGGGATTGAGCCTGCCACTGGAACATGTGCCCTAGACTGGAATTGAACCCGGGACCCTTCAGTCCACAGGCTGCTGTCAGCTCTAACCATTGAGCAAAACTGGCTGGGGCCCAATTTTACTTTCTAAAATCACAAACAGATTGACCTTTAACAATGAATAATACACCCTGGCTGGTTTGGCTCAGTGGATAGAGCAGACTGAGGGGTCCCAGGTTTGATTCCGATCAGGGGCATGTGCCTTGGTTGCAGGCACATCCCCTGTGGGGGGCGTGCAAGAGGCAGCTGATCGATGTTTCTCTCATCGATGTTTCCAGCTCTCTATCCCTCACCCTCCTCTCTGTAAAAAATCAATAAAATGAAATAAAAAATAATAATATTATTAGGAGCCTTCATTCCACACACCCCCAACTCTGTGTGTGCGTGTGTGCGTGCGTGTGTGTGTGTGTGTGTGTGTGTGTGTGTATGCATTTGCATTTTCTTTTCTTTTTTTAATATAATTTTTTACAGAGAGGAAGAGAGAGGGATAGAGAGCTAGAAACATCAATTAGCTGCCTCTTGTACAACCCCTTCTGGGGATGTGCCCGCAACCAAGGTACATGCCCTTGACTGGAATCAAACCTGGGACCTTTCAGTCCGCAGGCGGACGCTCTATCCACTGAGCCAAACCGGTTTCGGCTGCATTTGCATTTTCTACATTTTTAAATCACATCTGTAACAGGGAAAACATGTGTTACACGAAGACAATTCCCAGGCAGTCAACAACGCAGAATGTGCCATGCAACCCGCACGCCTGTTCTGTCGGCAGGAAACGCTCCGAGTTAAGAGTGACTGACTGCAAACGCGGGGCCACCTGCTAGGTAAGTGGGTGCCTTCGCAGGGACCTCCTGGGGATCCGCTATGCACTCGCCAGATGATGCTCTGCCATTTTCCCTCCGGCCTAGATGGCACCACCGCCGGGAGACACACAGCGCCACCCGGCGGCGAATGACTGGGGAAGGCGCTCCGGATCGCTGCTGACAGCTCTGCCTGAACTTGAATCCCTTTACTTATTTATTGTTTAAATAAATCTTTATTGTTCCTGTTATTACAAATGTTCTTCATTTTTTCTTCCCCCTCTCCATGGCTCCCCTCCACCAGGTTCCCACCACACCCTCTGCCCTTTCCCCACCCCCCGTTGTCCTCATCCATACCTTGTTTCCCCGAAAATAAGACAGTGTCTTCTATTCATGTTTGCTCCCAAAGATGCGCTAGGTCTTATTTTCAGGGGATGTCTTATTTTTCCATGAAGAAGAATACAGTACACATTTATTGTTAAATGAAAATAAAGGAAATCTATCACCTGTATACGGTACGGCAGTACGGTAGTTGTCAACACAAACCAGACACACTGTGAATCCTACAGTAGCAAGAATTCACTCACTTATTCAATGACAATCATGTCATCATCTTCTGGAACATCATCCTAACAACCCAATTCCTGAGTTTCCTGGTGAATTTCTTGTGACTCCATTTCTTTCAGAATCAGTGGGCCAAATCTCTCATGTTTAGCCTGGGGTGAGGGGCTTATTTTCGTGGGGATGCCTTATATTTCACTCAGAAGGAAACCTGTAAGTAGGTCTTATTTTCGGAGGATGTCTTATTTTCGGGGAAACACGGTAGGTGCACAGTTTATGTTCAGTCTCTTCCCGCAGTCCCCACTCCCCTTTTCCTCGAGATAAAAATTAGGAACAACAAATACGTAACTGTCAACAAGTGAATCTAAAAACCAAGGGAATTAAAAAAAATAAAAAAAACCCACAAACCTGATGAACAATATTAACTGGTGAATATAATAGAACCAGAGGGATGGAAGGGGAGTGAACCTGACTCTTTAAGGAGACCTGAGGGATCGCCCCACCGCTCAGCGGGCATCCTCTGAAATTTCCCCGCTCTTCCTCTGCCTGGTCGCTTCCCACCCAACTCCCTGGCTCTGTCCCCCTCTCTCCCCTGCTTATCTCTCCCAGCGCCACTGCTCTGCTTACAGGGGAGGTGACAAGACAGAAAGCAGACTCTCTCTCAAACCTCAGAGGGAAGGCAGGGCAGGGTGGGGGTAAAGGAGAGAGATCAACCAAAGGACTTGTGTGCATGCCTAGGGGCCTGGCCAGTGGCCATAGACACTAGGAGGGTGGGGGTGTATGTGGGAAGGGGTTTGGGATGGGAATAGGGGGATGAGGACTTATGTGATACCACAATCAATAAAATAAAATTAAAAAAAGACAGCTGAACCGGTTTGGCTCAGTGGATAGAGCGTCCACCTGCGGACTGAAAGGTCCTAGGTTCGATTCCGGTCAAGGGCATGTGCCTTGGTTGCGGGCACATCCCCAGTGGGGGGCGTGCAAGAGGCAGCTGGTCGATGATTCTCTCTCATCGATGTTTCTATCTCTCTAACCCTCTCTCTTCCTCTCTGTAAAAAATCAATAATATATATATATATATATATATTTTTTTTTTAAATAAATAAAATAAAAGACAGAAAGCAGGGACTGGGAAGGCGTGAGTGGGACGAGGCAGACTAGGAGTTGGCTTTTAGGAAATGAGCTGGGAAGGTAACCTTTGCCTCTGGCATGTTTGCAGCCTGCAGCCCCCTTGTCCTGTATGATGTGTGAATTCCAAGCATGTGAGTCACCGGGACTTGGGACTCTCTGGAGCTTGTACGCTGCAAAAATGTGACAGGATGAGAGAGAGAGAGAAGTATCCCATAGCTTCGGATTTTTCTAAGCGATCTTTCGTTTCTCCCCCACTTTCCCCTCCCTGAGCTGGGAAAGAGATTTTTTCCGATGAGAAACGCCACGGTTATGACATAACAATCCCACATTCCCCAACCCAATTTGCTGCACTTGGTACTCGCCACCGCCATCCCCCCACTCCACCCCCAGCCCCCGCCTCCATTTCTCACCATTCAATGTCAATGTCGAGATTACCAGTACAATTCAGACTCTGGAGAGAGGAAAAAGGCCCAGGGTGGCCTTGATAACCCTCCGTGGAGGAGAACAACAACCCGGCCACCAAGTCCCAATTTTAGAACCAGGGTCGACAATCGGAGTGAACAGAAGAAACGCAGGAAAACAGATAGGTGCGTTTTCAAAACCATCCATAACCAGCAATGTTTTATCTGGAAGCATGAGGCTCCGGCGAGATGTGTATTCATCACCGCCACCTGGCATACGTCTTTGGGCAGAATGAGCCCTTCTCTGTTATCAGAGTCCGTCTACAACCTTCTGGAAAGTTCTGGGAAGGTCTCTGTGGTCACACGTAACCTTTAGCGACAGAGGAAGGCGACGGATGGCGTATTTTTAACGAAAATAGTTTCGGTAGAACAATGCGAATTGTACGTATGCCGGTTGCCCACAAAGACGAAGATAAATGGAATGGTCAGGTCCACTGCGATTGGAATTGAACATGTATCTTGGGACACAATTCACATGATCTCATCACCCAGATAAAGCAATGTGGAAAAGTTAAAACCCAAGATGCTAAAGCAAGCCGTCTATCCAGAGGTCAGATACTCTGAATTAAGATACTAGCACTTGTACACGGTTTGGTTGCAAGTGAGTACACGGAAGTCGTAAGAAAGTGCTGTCCTTAACTTACAGGAGATGCTATGGTGGATAAAACATAAGAAGCAAGTTGCCGAAACTGGTGTGGCTCGGCGGTTAGTGAGTGTCGGCCTGCGGACTGAAAGGTCCCGGGTTCGATTCCGGTCAAGGGCATGTACCTTGGTAGCAGGCACATCCCTGATGGGGGCTGTGCAGGAGGCAGCTGGTTGATGTTTCTCTCTCATCGATGTTTCTAGCTCTCTATCCCCCTCTGTAGAAAATCAATAAAATATATTTTAAAATATAAATATAAGAAGCAAGTTTTTCTCATCTCACATGGGATCTTTCTTACTGGTACTATATATCTCCAACCTATACCCCTTTTCTTCCTCCATTTCCATTCCATGGGTGTAGAATTTTACCACTTTTTTAAAGTATGTTTTAAAATATATTTTTATTGATATCAGAGAGGAAGGGAGAGGGAGAGAGCTAGAAAAGTCAATGATGAGAGAGAATCATGAATCGGCTGCCTCCTGCACGCCCCACACTGGGGATGGAGCCTGCAACCCGGGCCTGTGCCCTGACCGGGAATCGAACCATGACCTCCTGGTTCCTAGGTCAATACTCAACCACTGAGCCACACCAGCCAGGCGAATTTTACCATTGATTGCTATCTCTTTTCTCTGCCTCCCTGCTTTTACTCAGACCTTCCAAGATCTTTTTTTATAACCACTTAAACCTCTTCCCGTGCCTGAATTAACTCAACAAATTAGGGAGAAATTTTTTTAATTAAAAGTTAGGAAAATCCAATTTAAAAGTATCTAAACTAATAAAGGGAACTTATTGAGCCATGCAAATGGGGGGTGTGAATGGTTCATGCAGATACGGCTCTCAAGCTACCATTTAAGAGGATAAAATCGGGACTGAATTAGACTCTTCTTCATTTCTTGACCTTGATTAATTGCTCCTGCCTTATTTCTTAGAATCTCTGGATATAATGACAAGACAGCTAGCTTCAAGGACCTTGGCCCAAGATCCCACCCTAATAAACGACTCCATTCAGAAAAATAAGACATATTCCTTACTATATGGAGGACAAAACACTTGGGGAAGATTATAGGTACTTCTTTTTTTTGTAAATATATTTTATTGACTTTTTACAGAGAGGAAGGGAGAGGGATAGAGAGTTAGAAACATCAATGAGAGAGAGACATCGATCAGCTGCCTCCTGCACACCCCACACCAGGGACGTGCCCGCAACCAATGTACATGCCCTTGACCAGAATCGAACCTGGGACCCCTCAGTCCGCAGGCCGATGCTCTATCCACTGAGCCACACTGGTTTCGGCAACACAAGAAAAATTTCTTTGCAAACTGGGAAGGAAGGGTAGGCAGCTTTGGGAAGGGCGCTAAAGAAGCCTCTTGACCTCTGAACGCCACTGTTTGCAAAGACCTGCGATCAGAAGATGGTGCAGTTCAATGAGGAATGCATCTCCCTGTCTCCCAAACTTTCCGCACTGGTTTCACTTCCTTCCCAAAGTGCAAAGAGGAATTAAAAGGGCCAAACTATGCAGACTGGAACCAAGAAGACATTAAACAAGGATTCCATCCCATGGTGCAATCCTTACAGGAATGGAATCCCCGGATAGAAACGGAGTTTATGGACTCCAGGCTCAGCGGGGGGGGGGCGGGGGGGGGGGGGGAGGCCGCAAAAGGGTTTCGTTGTCCTTCTAGAAAACAAAAAATTAATTTGCTTTGGCCAAATTAATTAAAATGATGCAACGCGGCCCCGGTGGTAATTTTAACGGCGAGGTGGTTGTGATTTAGGACGACAATTAGTTCTAGTGTTCGAGAGAGAGGGCCCTGTAATCGAGACAGGACATTTTAATAATCCCGGTTATAAACATTTAATACATCATCTTTAGGGACTCACAAACACATTGTAATTAACTTTTACAACGGAAATAAATCAGATTGCATTAGCATATTGCAAAGGGGAAAAAATCATTTGCGTGATTGAAAACAGCTTTTGGAAAAGTCGTGCGTGTTACAGGCCTCCTGCGCACGCCAGCTCAACTCTTATTTACCAGGTTTCACGGACGGGGATGATTTTTGCATCAGGACAGTGTCTTGGGCTCATTATAACATTTACCCTAAAAGGGAATGTCCTGGTTCTAGAGAAGCAGCCAAAACTCATTCTGTGGTCAGCAAGGCGACATCCAACTATTGTAAACTAATTGGGGAACATTCAAAGAAAACCATAATGTGGCCAAAACCGGTGTGGCTCAGTGGATAGAGCATCAGCCTGAGGACTGAAGGGTCCTGGGTTTGATTCCAGTCAGGGGCATGCACCTTGGTTGCGGGCACATCCCCAGGAGGGGGTGTGCACGAGGCAGCTGATGGATGATTCTGTCTCATCGATGTTTCTGGCTATCTATCCCTCTCCCTTCCTCTCTGTAAAAAAAAAAAAAAAAATCAATAAAATATATTAAAACACAAAACAAAAGCCATAATGTGTCTGAGCTCTGCAGCTACTTCTGTGCTATTTGAGCAAGTCATTGGGTCTGAGGAAAGGGTTTTGTATTGATGAGTTAGTTATTCATGTCTAGTGCTGAAATCATCAGCAGGAAGAGGGATGCTGATGTTGGACTCACAAGCATTCTTTTTTATTTTTTTAATATAGTTTATTGATTTTTTACAGAGAGGAGGAGAGAGGGACAGAGAGTTAGAAACATCGATGAGAGAGAAACATCTATCAGCTGCCTCCTGCACACCTCGTATTGGGGATGTGCCCGCAACCAAGGTACCTACATGCCCTTGACTGGAATCGAACCTGGGACCTTTCAGTCCTCAGACTGACAGTCTATCCACTGAGCCAAATGGGTTTTGGCAAGCATTCTTTTTTTAAAAGTTCTTTTATTATTATTTATTTCAGAGAGAGAAAGGAAGAAGGGGGGAGAGGAGAGAGAGAGAGAGAGAGAGAGAGAGAGAGAGCGTGAGCGAAACATCAATGGCGAGAGAGAGTCATTGATTGGCTATTCCCCACATGCCCCCTACTGAGGGGCATCGAGCCTGCAACCTGGGCATGTGCCCTGGGCCAGAATCGAACCCGGGACCTTTGAGTCTACAGGCTGATGCTCTATCCACTGAGCCACACCGGCCAGGGCGATGCTTCATTTTGACAGAAGAAGAGGGGTCACGCGCTGCCCCCTGTGGGAGGGAGCGGTCGGACCCTCCTCACGGGAGACCTCTCCCATTTCTCCCGAGGCTATAGTTTATTGACTGAGGGGAGCAGGGGCTTAATTAACAAGGAGAAATGAAGCCTATTGCATAATTAACGAGTCATTTACCTAAGATCAATAACCTAATTGCCACACCTACACGGGGGATAATGTTCGTCTTATTGGGAACAGTTAATGGATCGCCGCCTGTTAACAAGGTGATCCGTGATTTGTTTAAAGAGACGGGCCCGATCGGCGACGTGATAATTCATGGAGCGATCAATGAATCTTGGGAGCCCTGCACAGAGAAACGAGCCAGGAAGAGCCTCGCGGGGTCTGTCTGCGTGAGGAAGGGTCAAGGTCGGGCGGCTCCCATCCTGAGTCCTTTGTATGTGTGAGCACTGAGATAGGAAGGTAACGGACAGGGTTTTATTTTAGCCCTATCCATCGGGACAGGGTACTTCCAAGGGGAGTGAATAACATGCAAAACATTTGCATAAAAGAAAAAAAATTATACATATATATTTGAAAGCCGAAACTGGTTTGGCTCAATGGATAGAGCGTCGGCCTGCAGACTGAAGGGTCCCAGGTTCGATTCCGGTCAAGGGCATGTACCTCGGTTGCGGGCACATCCCCAGTGCGGGGTGTGCAGGAGGCAGCTGATCGATGATTCTCTCTCATCTATGTTTCTAGCTCTCTATCCCTCTGTCTTCCTCTCTGGAAAAAATCAATAAAATATATTTAAAGAAATATTTGCACATACCCAAAGTCCCGATGGAGATCTGTATCGTGTCTTTACAATGGAGCCCTCAGCGAATGGTGTGTCCCCTTTAACAGATATTCACCAGCCCATCCCAAATGGTGTGTAGAGAGAGGCAGGGAGAGGGATAGACACCTACTCAGCTCTATCTACACCCTGGCTCTGCGTCTAACAGTGTTTCCCCGAAAATAAGACATCCTCTGAAAATAAGACCTAGCGCATGGAAAGATCAGACATCCCCTGAAAATAAGACCTAGCGCAACTTTGGGGGGGAAAAATTAATATAAGACACTGTCTTATTTTCGGGAAAAAAGGGTATCTAGGAGCATAGATTATTGCATTTATCTAAGAATAAGGGTCAATGTCAAAAAGCTTGTAGGTTCAGGTTATGTTAAGAATCCCACCATCTGCGGACTGGTCCAAAGTTTAATCTTTTCGCCGGGCACAGCTGGATGGGAGGTTTCTCAAGGCGGAAGGCATGTCCTATTCCACCACGGTTCTCAAAGCATCTCATTACTTAATAGAGTGTCATGTATTTTTAAATATATATATATATATATATATATATATATATATATATATATATTTTTTTTTTTTTTTTTTTTTTTTTTTTTTTTTTACTGATTTCAGAGAAGAAGGGAGAAGGAGAGAGAGAGAAACATCCATGATGCGAGAGAATCATGGATCGGCTGCCTCTTGCATGCCCCCTACCTGGGATCGAGCCTGCAACCCAGTCATGTGCCCTTGACTGGAATCGAACCTGGGACCTTTCAGTTCACAGGCCAATGCTCTATCCACTGAGCTAAACCAACTAGGGCGATTTTTTTCATCTAGATTTTTTATTGATTTCAGAGAGGAAGCAAAATGGAGAGGGGGGGGGGAGAGAGAGAGAGAGAGAGAGAGAGACTTCAATGATGAAAGAGAATCATGGATCGGCTGCCTCCTGCACACCCCACTGGGAATAGACCCCACAATCCGGGCCTGTGCCCTGACCGGGAATCCATAACCTCCCTGATTCCTGGGTCGACACCCAACCACTGAGCCACACCAGCCAGGCAAGACTTCTACCTTTCAAACTTGCATTTGGCGAACAGCTCGGAGGGGCCCTTCGGGACTCTCTGTGCGGGATACACATCGCACTGAGCACTATTGCAGTACAGTTCCGGTATGAAGTCAGACCGGACAGAATCCTAGCTTTAGTCCAAAGCAGAATGAGACGCCCCCTGCATCCTCCTAACAGCCACACCAGGCACCAGCCGATGAGGATCGGTGCCACCAGGCGAGAGACGCCAAGTCAAGCCCCAACAGGCACCGGCTCCGCAGCAGGTCTGAGATGAGGGTTTTGGAGCGCACTGATGAGCTGAAGGGAGACGAGGGAAGCTATAATTTGTATGCTGGAGGCCGAGCAAATTTGTCTAGACGGGATTTGGGCGAAATGAAAGCCTTCTCTCCCCATCCCTGGCCCGGCCGGGGGATGAAGGACCCCTGGATGGAAATGGGAATCTCTGTATTCAAAACTGCCGAAGCCGGTGTGGCTCAGTGGGTAGAGCGTCGGCCTGCAGACTCAAGGGTCCCAGGTTCGATTCCGGTCAAGGGCATGTGCCTTGGTTGCGGGCACATCCTCAGTGGGGGGCGTGCAGGAGGCAGCTGATGGATGTTTCTCTCTCATCGATGTTTCTGTCTATCCCTCTTCCTTTCCTCTCTGTAAAAAAATCAATAATATATATTAAGACAAAACAAAACAAAACAAACAAACTGCGTTCCAAAGGGACCCGTTAGCGCTGCCATTTCTTTGGAAATAGAACTTTTTAAAAAATATATATATATTATTGATTGGAAGAGAGAGGGATAGAGAGCTAGAAACATCGATGCCAGAGAATCATCGACCAGCTGCCTCCAGCACAGACCCCACTGGGGATGTGCCCGCCACCTAGGTACATGGACTTGACCGGGACCCTTCAGTACGCAGGCCCAAGATGCTCTATCCGCTGAGCCACACCGGCTTCGGCTGGAAACAGAACTTTCGGGTCTCCCCCTCCAACTGGCCGTGGGCAGCTGGTATCTCACCGTGGGCCCCTCTATCTGTCTCCGGAACCCTTTCTGGGTTCCCCGAGGTTTCTCTTTTAGGTCCTTGGCCCTTAAGCCGCCAGACACAAACACCCCAGCTAATCTGTCCGCATTAGGGGAGCCCGCGCCTGCAGGCTCTCTCGTTAGGACGGGCAGGGGAGATGGATCGGCCCTCATTTGCCTAATTCGGGGCCCACCTGTGGGCACCTGGCCTTGGCCGTGGGGGGTACGGGAGAGGGAGGACCGGGGTCCTTTGTCACAGCCCCGCTAATGTGCTCCCCCTGATAAAATCACAAATGAACGTGGCGTTCTCCGTGCCGCCTTCATGGGTTATAATAACCTTGGCTTCCCCCCCCCCCCACCCGCCCCATCACCTCCCGCCAGCTCGCCGAATGCATCAGATCCTATTAATATTTCTCCTCGCTCCCCCTTAACCGGTTCTTCTCTTAATTAAAGGGGCCAGCGACGTAAACAGGGGAGGTGGCGAGAAGCACAGGGCCGTCCGGTTATAAACAAGGCTCATTAAAAAGATGGATGAGCGGGCGGGTGGGCGGGCGGGCAGCAAACATTGCTGACTCCGCAAGTGTGCGTTTTTTGTAATTTCCTGACTTCTAAAAAGAGAGCGAGGGCCCAGGCCCGCCCCCGTCAACCCCCCCTCCAGCGGCCGCATGTATAAAAGATGATCATTTTTGAATGCCAGGGTGGGGATGGCGGCGAAAGCAAGGAACCTAATTCATCAACTGCAATAAGGTCGTCCGCACGGTAGGGGTTCCCTTCCCTGTTCTCACAGGCCCCGGGATGGGAAATGGGATCGAAAGCGGAAGGATGGCCGAAACCGGTGTGGCTCAGTGGATAGAGTGCCGGCCTGCAGACTGAAGGGTCCCAGGTTCGATTCAGGTCAAGGGCATGTGCCTTGGTTGCGGGCACGTCTCTGGTGTGGGGTGTGCAGGAGGCAGCTGGTCGATGTCTCTCATCGATGTTTCTAGCTCTCTAGCTCTATCTTCTTCTCTGTAAAAAAAATTAATTTCATATATATATATATATATATATATATATATATATATAGTGGAAGGATGGAGAGAGGAAGGGGAAAAAAAACACAGAAAATGAGTTAAAAAGAAAAGAAAAAGAGAGAGAACTTTTTAAAATATATATATATTATATTGATTTTTTTTACAGAGAGGAAGAGAGAGGGATAGAGAGCTAGAAACATCAACCAGAGAGAAACATCAATCAGCTGCCTCCTGCACGCCCCCCACTGGGGATGTGCCCACAACCAATGTACATGCCCTTGACCGGAATCGAACCTGGGACCCTTCAGTTTGCAGGCCAGCGCTCTATCCACTGAGCCACAGGGTTTTGGCAAGAGAGGGAACTTTTAAGAGAGAGCATTACACCCACGGTTGAAACTGAAAGAGAAAAGGAGGGGTTTCTGAAAAGACAAATGAACATGCATGTGTTCACGTGTGCAGGGGACACAACACACACACACACACACACACACACGCACACACACACACACACGTGATGGCTTGCACACCGAGGGCCATGGGGAGCTTAGCCTCTCACGTGGAAACAGAAACTGTCCAAGTGCACGGGGCACAGGGTCAGCTCACACAGGAAGTTAGAACCCGGAGAGCTGGCCACAGTGGGAAGTGGGAATTTTAAATATATTTTTATTGATTTCAGAGAGGAAGGGAGAGACAGGAACACCAATGCTGAGAGAGAATCCTGCACAGCTCCCCCTGGGGATCGAGCCTGCAACCCGGGCACATGCCCTTGACCAGAATCCACCTGGGGACTCTCCAGTCTGCAGGTCAGCGCTCTATCCACTGAGCCACACTGGCCAGGGTTATTTTCCATTGTTGTAAATCCTTTGTATCCACTGAAATGTTGGTGCATCGATACAATAATGATAAATTAACAGGTCCGGATCTGTGGACTACATATTTGTCTTATACATGCAGTCTACACACACACACACACACACACACACACACACACAGTGAGTGGCCAGATGATAATGATCTCTGAACACATACTAGTCTGGCCATTCAGTGTCTATCCTATAGAATAAAAGGCTAATGTGCAAATTGTCCCCTCGACCAGGAGTTCGACCAGCAGGCAGGCCGGCCAACCGCCCATGTCCCCTCCCCCTGGCCAGGCTGGCCGGACCCCACCCATGCACAAATTCATGCACCGGGCCTCTAATCTATATCTATATCTATATCTATATCTATATCTATATCTATATCTATATCTATATCTATGTCTATATCTATATCTATATCTATATCTATATCTATATATCTATATCTATATCTATATCTATATCTGTATCTATATCATCTATATCTATATCTATATCTGTATCTGTATCTGTATCTATATCTATATCATCTATATATCTATATCTATATCTATATCTATATCTATATCTGTATCTATATAATCTATGTCTATATCTATATCTATATCTATATAATCTATATCTATATCTACATCTACTATATGTATTATATAGTATTATATACATGCATACACATACATGCATATATACACTGAGTGGCCAGATTATTATGCATTCAGAGATCATAATAATCTAGCCACTCAGTGTGTGTATATATACATATACATATGCATATAGTATTATATATATATAGTATTCCTGATATCTGAATATTTACCCTGGGGATACACATGTTCACTCACACACTCGCAGGCGCTAATTCAGGCCCGGCACTTGCATTTGAAACTTTTGCTCACGCCCCCTCCTGCCCTCCCTCCTCCTCCGGAGACACAAAGTCACCCTGACAGCATGATGCATGGCCCGGTGGCCGGCCCCCGCTCCTTCATGAATAAATTAGACATGAAAGTTTAACGGGTCCCCTCGCACGTTTACAGCGGGGCCTCGTCCCCATTTGCCTAAATGGCCGGAGTGGAAGGGAGGAAAATGGAAGAGGCCGGGGTGGAAAGGTTAAAAACGGTGTGTAAACGGGGGTTTCTCGGGCATGGCACGGGGCCGCCCGCAGCTGTTCTCAGGGATTCTTTCTGGAACCATTAGGGAGGGATCAGAGCGGGAGAATTTTCTGCCCAGCACAATGGGTTTTTTGTGTGTGTGTGTGCGTGTGTTTTCTTTTGTTTTGTTTCTGTATGAACTGCTGCAGGTGTGACCAATAATTCTTATTTTTTTTAATACATTTTATTGATTTTTTTTACAGAGAGGAAGAGAGAAGGATAGAGAGTTGGAAACATCGATGAGAGAGAAACATCCATCAGCTGCCTCCTGCACACCTCCCACTGGGGATGAGCCCACAACCAAGGTACATGCCCTTGACCGGAATTGAAGCTGGGACCCTTCAGTCTGCAGGCCAATGCTCTATCCACTGAGCCAAACTGGTTTTGGCAATTATTATTATTATTATTATTATTACTATTATTATTATTATTATTATTATTATTATTATTGATTTCAGAGACAAAGGCAGAGGGAGAGAGAGAGAGAAACATTAATGATGAGAGAGAGTCATGGATCGGCTGCCTCCTGCACGTCCCCTACTGGGGATCAAGTCTGCAACCTGCCGGGCCTGAGCCCTGACCAGGAATCGAACCCGGACCTCCTGGTTTCTATGCTGCCATTCAACCCCTGAGCCACGGCAAGGTGTGACCAATACTTCTTAGTTCCAGAAATTCATCCAGCTGGGAGATCACAAGAATATTTTAAATCTAGGCATGGAGGCGGGACAATGTTTTTAAGATGATCTTTTTCTCTATGGAGCTCAGACTCTGTGAAAATGACTCTTTTATTAAAATATATTTTATGGGTTTTTTTACAGAGAGGAAGGGAGAGGGATAGAGAGCTAGAAACATCGATGAGAGAGAAACATCGACCAGCTGCCTCTTGCACACCCCCCACTGGGGATGTGCCCGCAACCAAGATACATGCCCTTGACCAGAATCGAACCTGGGACCCTTCAGTCCGCAGGCCGACGCTCTATCCACTGAGCCACACCGGTTTCGGTGAAATGACTCTTTTTTTTTCCTTAAAGCAATTCTCAGCTATGCCTCAGGGCGTGACCCTATTTCAGCATGTTCAGCACCAAGCAGGCACGCCGTGAGCTGGGGTGTGCAGTCGGAACAGGAGGTGTTCGTGCAGAGGATCAGACAGGGGGCTGATGGTGGCCTGCCTCTGGCACCGGCCATTCCGAGCCTGCAGGGCCAGGAGTGCGTCTGCAGGACCCCAGCCCTTAGACGGGCCCCGCAGGCAAGCAGCAGCTTGGGCAGGGGGTGATCTCAGGGGTGTGCTCAGCTGTGGTCCCTGGGATGTTCAGCTCTGGGCCTGGGACGTTGGCCTGCAGAGGCTCCATGCAATGTTCCCATTGGCGTGCTGCTGGTCTGTCCAGGAGGACAAGCCCCTCAATGGGAAATACCATCGAAAGTGGAGGAAAGGAGAGAGGAAGGGGAATAACAACAACAGGAAATGAGTTTTAAAAAAATAGGGAACATTTAAGAGCATTACACCACGGTTGAAACTGAAAGAGAAAAGGAGGGATTTCTGAAAAGACAAATGAACATGCATGTGTTCACGTGTGCAGGGGACACACACATGCACACGCACACACACGCACACACGTGATGGCTTGCACACCAAGGGCCATTGGGAGCTTAGCGTTTCCCCGTGGGAAACAGAAATTGTCCAAGTGCACAGGGCACAGGGTCAGCTCACACAGGAAGTTAGAAGCTGGACACAGTGTGACCTGGGAAATGTACCTCAGATCTATATTCCACTGTTTCTGTGCTCTCTTTGTGTGTAATATCTTTTTTACTCTTTTCAAAGAGAGGAAAGGAGAGGGAGAGAGATATATACACTGAGTGGCCAGATTATTGTGATCTCTGAATGCATAATAATCTGGCCACTCAGGAAATATATATATAATATATATTAGAGGCCCGGTGCATGAATTCGTGCATGGGTGGGGTCTGGCCAGCCTGGCCAGGGGGAGGGGACATGGGCGGTTGGCCGGCCGGCCTGCTGGTCGAACTCCTGGTCGAGGGGACCATGTGCATATTCGCCTTTTATTCTATAGGAGAGACACTATAGAATAGACACTCAGTGGCCAGATGATTATGCGCTAAGAGATCATCATCATCTGGCCACTCGGTGTATCTTGTTTTAATTCTGATTATTTAATATGTTATCAAAGATACTATTTTTAATAGATTGTTTTTCTTCTCATGGAGAAGGCTGCTAACTACCAAGTCCTGACAACCTTGGGCTGAAATGTGCAGCCTGGTGGGGCCTGGCTGCCTGAAGGAGGGTCACGCTTTGGAAGAAGGCTCGAGGGAGGAAATGAGATCATTTCCCTCCACCTTCCTTTTCTTTCTTCCTTTTTTTTTTTTTTAAAGGACAGCTTCATATTCAGCTGTAAAAAGGCAGCAGGTAGAAATGAATGAAAATAGAAGTGCGCCTATTTATTTTGTGGCTCTACGCTCCCCTTCCAACCTCAGCAAGATATTCTGGAGGCTCCAAAGCCGGGTTGGCTCAGTGGATAGAGCGTTGGCCTGCAGACTGAAGGGTCCCAGGTTCGATTCCAGTCAAGGGCATGTACCTTGGTTGCGGGCACATCCCCCGTGGGGGGCGTGCAGGAGGCAGTCGGTCGATGTTTCTCTCTCGTCGATGTTTCTAGCTCTCTATCCCTCTCCCTTCCTCTCTGTAAAATTCAACAAATATATATATTTTTAAATGTTGATGTCTTAGCAACATCTGCATGCACCCTGCCTTCTTCCCGCTGCCCAGAAGCCCAGATGCCGCAAAGGGTCCCCTGAATTAGCCACGGGGATTTCGTGAATGTTCAGGCTCCCCTTTTCCTCTCCTTCTGGTGAATCAGACGGCCTCTCCTTCCCTCTCCCCAGCTGTCACCAGAGGAGGGTCATTGCAGGTCCCTTTCCTCCCCCTTGCAACTTCCCCTGCACAAAAGGACTCGATAAATAAACACAAAAGGGAGATAAGGCCGTGTCTCTGCCCAGCCCTCCCCTCCCCTGGCCTCCAGAGCAGCCGGAATCACTCTATCCCTTCCTTCCCACGTGGTCCTGAGCCAGCACCCACCCCGGAGCCCAGGTCAACGAGGGACACCCAATAGGGCCCCCGCTGTCCCATGTGCGCGCTGACATATGTTTCTCCTCCTGCTTTCGGCAAACCTACCGTGTTTCCCCGAAAATAAGACATCCTCCGAAAATAAGACCTACTGACAGGTTTCCTTCTGAGTGAAATATAAGGCATTCCCCTGAAAATAAGCCCCCCCCCCCCAGGCTAACCATGAGAGATTTGGTCCACTGATTCTGAAAGAAATGGAGTCACAAGAAATTCACCAGGAAACTCAGGAATTGGATGGTTAGGATGATGTTCCAGAAGATGATGACATGATTGCCCATTGAATAAATGAGTAAATTCGTGATACTGTAGGATTCACTTTGGTTTGTGTTGACAACTACCGTACTGCCGTACTGTATACAGGTAATAAATGTCCTTTATGTTCATTTAACAATACATGTGCACCGTATTCTTCTTCATGGAAAAATAAGGCATCCCCTGAAAATAAGACCTAGAGCATCTTTGGGAGCAAAAATGAATAGAAGACACTGTCTTATTTTCGGGGAAACAGGGTAGCGTGGCTGAAGGTCCTGATGAAGGTTTGAAGGTTGCAAGGGATTGTGTCCGCATTTTCCTGGTGAGAGATAAATGACCTTCCCGCCCAAGGACGCTGGGGCCAGGCCTTGCTGCTGTGTGTGCATGCGTGTGTGTGCGTGTGTGTGCCTGTGTGTGTGTGTGTGTGTGCAGGCCTGACGAGGCATCTTGATCATTTCCTCCCGACCCGCGGCCCCGCACAAGGCCCCCAGCTCCGAGACGCTATTATTCTGTCCGGAGGCCGCCGGCGGCCAGGATGTGGCTTCATTTCCACCTTTTGTCCCGGCCCCCGTGCTCGCACTGCTCTCTCAGCAATAATACGGCGGCCTGCTTCCACCCCAGGCCGCTGCCTTACATAAATACACACCCCCGCCCGGCCCCATAACTCACTCTGGGCCGGGAAGAAAAGTCACTTCCTTTATTGGTCACATTCGCTCGCAATTCCCAACAGCCGGGCGTCCTCCCTTCCGAGGATCCTTCCCTCTCCGTGTCCATGCGGCTCAGCGCTCTGCCAGGGAGGGGGCGGCCCATATAAACGATCCCCCTGTGTATAACCCCTGAGGGCCCAGGAGCTGGCTCCCCAGAGAAACAGGTCCCCCTGCACCCCACAAACACACAAACACCTCCGTGCAACTCGCCAAAAAGGGGGTTTGTCTTTTTAAAATATATATATATATATATTTTATTGATTTTTTTACAGAGAGGAAGGGAGAGGGATAGAGTTAGAAACATCAATGAGAGAGAAACATCCATCAGCTGCCTCTTGCACGCCCCCTACTGGGGATGTACCCGCAACCAAGGTGCATGCCCTTGACCGGAATTGAACCTGGGACCTTCCAGTCTGCAGGCCGATGCTCTATCCACTGAGCCACACCGGTTTTGGCCTGCATTCTTTTTTATATTTTATATTTCATCTTGTAAAAAATATATATATATATATATATATATTTTTTTTTATTGATTTCAGAGAGGAAGGGAGAGAAAGAAAGGGAGAGCTAGGTCCTATTGGGGATCAAGCCTGCAACCTGGGCAGGTGCCCTGACTGGGAACAGAACCGTGACCTCCTGGTTCACAGGTCGATGCTCAACTCCTGAGCCACTGCTGGCTGGGCCTGATCTGCATCCTTAAACTCATCAATATATTAGTTTCAGGATAAAACACACACACACACACGCACACACACACACATACACACACAGACGCGAGCACACGCACACACACACACACACACACACACACAGCAAAACCAACCAAAAATCGGTGGGTAACTTTCCCGACATGGTGTGCGTGGCTGAAGGCAGCCCACCTCCTCCCTGACCCTTGCTTGCAGGAAATCAGCCCGTGTCCTGAAGCATGACATTCGGCTGTAATTATTTTAGCTTGCTCAGCTACGTATGTTATTGACGATCTTTCCTAAAAACCGCCCGTCTCTCAGAAACCCTGCCACGGTCCCGGACGCAGTGACCTGTGAGGTGCACGTAATGGAAAGCAAGCCACGTGGGGTTTCTCTATCGATGGCTGGGCGGGAGCTCACGCTTCCCAGAGGGCCAAGCGCCCGGGGCATACAACAGCGGCATCTGCAGCACGCGTGTGTTTGTTCACACACGTCCAAATATTGACAAAAGACAAACTCAAGCCCTCACCGGTGTGGCTCAGTGGATAGAGTGTCGGTCGGCCTGTGGGCTCAAGGGTCCCGGGTTTGATTCCGGTCAAGGGCATGGACCTTGGTTGGGGGCACATCCCCAGTGGGGGGCGTGCAGGAGGCAGCCGGTCAATGGTTTTGTCTCATCATGGACGTTTCTATTTCTCTCTCCTTCTCCCTTCCTCTCAGAAACCAATGAAAATATTAACATAAACACACACACACACACACACACACACACACACATATACCTGTTCTTTGAATTGCTACAGGGACACTTCTTTTTTTTTAAAATATATTTTATTGATTTTTTTACAGAGAGGAGGAGAGAGGGAGAGAGAGTTAGAAACATCAATGAGAGAGAATCATCCATCAGCTGCCTCTTGCACCCCCCCTACTGGGGATGTGCCCCCAACCAAGGTACATGCCCTTGGCTGGAATCGAACCTGGGACCTTTCAGTCTGCAGGCTGACACTCTATCCACTGAGCCACACCGGTTCCGGCTACAGGGACACTTCTAACCTGAGGGCATGCCTGGGACTGGACCCCGTGGTGATTTTCTGCAGATTTCCCTCCCAGGGCCCCTGGTCTCCTCTGAGGACGCATCACCTGGCCTCTTGTGCAAGAGCTGTGGGACCTGCCGCCTTAAAGGTACAACTCAAACTGGGCTAGTTTCAGGGAGAAGGAAGTTAGGACACAAACAGGTGGAAGCCTGAGCTTACAAGACAGCACACTATTCAGAGAGCTGGATGGAAGAGAAGGGGCAGGTGAGAGGAGAAGGAAGTCCCTTTTAGAGATGTTTCGTATATATGTGTACACATCTATCTGTCTATGTCTATATACCTATATCTATATATCTATATATCTATATATCTATATCTATATCTCTATATCTATATCTATATCTACAATATATCTATATCTATATCTATATCTATATCTCTATATCTCTATATCTATCTCTATATCTCTATACCTATACCTATACCTGTATCTGTATCTATATCTATATATCTATATATCTAAATATCTCTATCTCTAGCTCTATCTCTATCTCTATCTCTACCTACCTATACCTATACCTATACCTATACCTATACCTACCTATATCTATATCTATATATCTATATATATATCTATATATCCATATATCTATATATATCTATACCTATACCTATATATCTATGTATCTATATATCTATACCTATACCTATACCTATACCTGTATCTATATCTATATATCTATATATCTATATATCTATATATCTATTATCTATATATCTATGTATCTATGTATCTATGTATCTATGTATCTACGTATCTATGTATCTACGTATCTATATATCTAAATATCTCTATCTCTATCTCTATCTATACCTATACCTATACCTATACCTATACCTATACCTATACCTATATATATCTATATCTCTATCTCTGTACCTATGTCTATGTCTATGTCTATGTCTATGTCTATGTCTATGTCAATCCTCACCTGAGGATATTTTCCCATTGATTTTCAGGGAGAGTGGAAGAGAGAGGGAGAGACAGAGAGAAACATCGATGTGAGAGAAACACATCGATTGGGTGCCTCCTGCATGAGCCCCGACCAGGGCCCCAGCCAGGGAGGAGGAGCCCACCCAGGCACATGCCCTTGACCAGAATCGAACCCGGGACCCTTGGGTCTGCAGGCCGAGGCTCTATCCACTGAGCCACCCCAGCGAGGGCTCCTATACTGTTGATGAAAGAAAGATGCGCACGTGCCCGAGCGAAGGACAGCAGGCCGATCGCGGAGAGAAAGCGGAGATGGCCCTCCCGTTACGCTCACCCCTGCAGCCCTCATTCTGCAAAGCCGACGCGCCTTCTAAAAAAACAAACAAAAAAACAACCAAGCCGAGTGCTGTATATTTAACACATCATCTCTCCGGGTAATCATCCTGGAATCTGAACCTGTCCCCGTTATCTGGCGCTCCGCCTGACAATGATTTATGGGCCAGAAAACACGGCGGCTTCATTTTCATACGGGGAAGGGGACCTTCCCGGCCGGGCGGGCGAAACTTGTTTTGACTCGCAAGCCGAAACAAACATGACACGAAAGTCAATACAGCGGCGAGTGCTGGGCTCCTGTTCCACGGGGCGGCTCCCGCCACCAGCCCCCCGGGGGAGGATGGCAGTTTGGCGGGAGCGCCAGCCAATAGCGATTTTTATCTGCGCTGGTTACCGGGCTGGTGGCACCGGGACAGACGCTGGAAAATGGAATCAAGGCCTGTCCGTCAGCTCCGGGGAGTGTCAGTCTCTCCAAGAGAGGGAGCTGAAAACACTGCTCTGAAGGCAGCATTTTACAGTGCCTATGGAACTCCCTGTGATTGCTTTTTTATTTTTTATTTTTATTTTTTAATATATTTTATTGATTTTTTTTTTTTTTACAGAGAGGAAGAGAGAGGAATAGAGAGCTAGAAACACTGATGAGAGAGAATCACTGATCAGCTGCCTCTTGCACACCCCCCTCTGGGGATGTGCCCCCAAACAAGGTACATGCCCTTGACTGGAATCGAACCTGGGACCCTTCAGTCTGCAGACTGACGCTCTATCCAATGAGCCACAGTGGTTTCAGCAAAACCAATGTATATGCCCTTGACCAGAATCGAACCTGGGACCCTTTAGTTTGTAGGCGGACACTCTATCCCACTGAGCCAAAGCGTTTTTGTTTGTTTGTTTGTTTGTTTGTTTTGTTTTGTTTTAATATATTTTATTGATTTCAGCAAGGAAGAGAGAGGGAGAGATAGAAACATCCTTGATGAGAGAGAATCATGGATCGGCTCCCTCCTGCACGCCCCACACTGGGGATCCAGCCTGAAACCCGGGCATGTGCCCTGGCAGGAATTGAACCCTGACCTCCTGGATCATAGGTGGACGCTCAACCACTGAGCCACACCGGCTGGGCCCCTTTGATCTCTTTAACTAAAAGCACTAGAGATATTATTTGTCGGATGTGGACATCATTGACCTACAGTCAGTGTTATCCATCATGAAGTTGCAAAAAGTTATGTACTGGTGTCCGTGAACTAAGAAAACCGCTATGAAGACAGTCTTTTTCCTGTATGCCTGTGTATCGCTGTAATTTACATACAATGACATGTAATTTACAGTCGGGAACCCTCCCTTCTCCTCACATGCCACATTTGGGGATGGACAAGGAGACACGTGACAAACTCCAGCCCAATAGTTATGTCAAAGAAGGGAGAGTGTAAATGGTTAAATTCTGACTTATTCTTATTCTAGGAGTTGAGGAATGAGAACATGTAGGTGATGTCAAAATTTCCTTTCAGCTCTGAGATTGTTTGATGCCAACGCAAACATACAGAGACCCCACGGAGCTGTTCTGACAGGCGAATGACTGTCCATAAATCCTCCATCAACGATGCGAACTAATTATCCCCGTGTTTTACACATAGAGACTCGATCCAGAGATCCTTGCTCAGATAGGGTCAGATGTCTTAAGCTTGGGAAATTTACAGACTTACACAACTCTAATTCTTTTTTTTAAATATATTTTATTGATTTTTTTACAGAGATAGAGAGCTAGAAACATCGATGAGAGAGAATCATCGACCAGCTGCCTCTTGCACACCCCCCACAGGGGATGTGCCCGCAACCAACGTACATGCCGTTGACAGGAGTCGAACCTGGGACCCTTCAGTCCGCAGACTGACGCTCTACCGTTAAGCCAAACAAGTTTTGGCACAACTCTAATTCTTAAATGATTTCTAGCAACACACAGACTCAATGATTTTATGACCAGCCAGGTGACTGATGGGGACAAGTCGCGTATCGACAGATATTAAAAACGTATTCACGGTAACTGGGCCGTGGGCATAGACAGCACATTTTCATAGGACATCAGATTTATGGTGTTCCCTCAAACGAAGAGGCATAAAGTACTTTTCAAAGGTTAGGGTAGGTCCTGTGGTGGCCAGACCCCTCTGAAAAATACACGATTGAATCATCTTCGTCTTGAGAAGAATCAGCCGGTAGTTACTATATAATGCATCCATCAGCACCAATGACTGCATTGACTATAAAAGTTGACAAGGTATGGACCTGACCCTCCCCTGCCTTCCTGTTCAGGCGGATCTGAACTGTCTTCTTCTCACTGGGATGAGGCAAAGGCAATGGGAACTGAGAATTTAGGAAGGGATTCATATATATATATATATATATATATATATATATATATATATATATAAGACCTTACGTGGTGCTGGAAATAATGGTTCTAGCTCTTCTTAGGTTACTCTCAAAATGATATGTTGGCTTTGTTTTGGTGAATCCTCACTGGAGGATATTTTTCCATTGATTTTTAGGGAGAGTGGAAGAGAGATGGAGAGGCTGAGATAAACATCAAAGTGAGAGAAACATACTGATTGGCTGCCTCCTGCAGGTGTCCCGACCAGGAGGGCCCCGGATGGGGAGGAGCCGGCAGCCAAAGTACCTGTCCTTGACCAGAGTCAAACCTGGCACCCTTTGGTCCACCAGCCAACACTCTACCCCACCAGGGCTTGAAATAATATTTTTTGAATGGCAAATGATAAATAGTTGGGCTGCATTTAAATAGTTTGCTAGCAAGCATTTTTGGACATCTGAGTGATGTCTCTGTCTTTAGCTCTTACTGCCTTGAGATCATCTGCATATGGTCTCGCTGTACATGCAGAAGCGAAGACATTAGTAAAGGAAGAAAAGCAGAGAATGAATTCATCTCAGATCAAGAGATACGGCGCATGCTTTGTTTTTTTTTTTTGTTTTTTTTGCAAAGCAACCCTTAGGGATGGCCACGGGCAAAGAGAACCGGCATCTCAAGGTAAGCCGGGGGAAATGACAGATTCAGTTATGTACCGTTTCAACCGATATCTATCTATTTATTTAAAATGTATTTTCATTGATTTCAGAGAGGAAAAGAGAGGGAGGGAGAGATAGAAACATCAATGACGAGAGGGAATCATGGATCAGCTGCCTTATTGATATTTTACAGAGAGGAAGAGAGAGGGATAGAGAGTTAGAAACATCAATGAGAGAGAAACATCTATCAGCTGCCTCTTGCACACCCCCCACTGGGGATGTGCCCTCAACCAAGGTACATGCCCTTGACTGGAATCGAACCCGGGACCTTTCAGTCCGCAGGCCGATGCTCTATCCACTGAGCCAAACCGGTTTCAGCGAACTTTCTTTTAAGTCATAGAATAATGTCACTGAGATTTCACTGGAGGTAACAGAACTCCCCTGGTTGGGGTGGGGGGTGGGGGTGCGCCCACATGTGTGTGTGTGTGTGTGTGTGTGTGCGTATCCATTCTCATTTCTGGTATAGATTTCATGCTATTGTTGACCATAATTAAAATTTTATGTTCGAGGTCATTCATGAGAGTATTTACAACGTCAAGCATAAACATGACCCCCCTAAGAAGACGTATGTCCTCTTTAAACCTGAGATCTAAGCCAAGTTTATAATTTTATGACACTCGCTGAGCAACGCGTGTTTATTTTTGAAATTTAAGACACTTCTAAAACCCTTGTGCGCTGGGGTCTCTGTGTTTACATTAGCATTGCAGATGGGTGTGCCTGAGACATTTTTTCTCATCCCCCAAAGGAAGACTGAAAGGAGCCTTGTGGGATTCCTGGATTTCGAATCAAGCATGGGACCCTCAGAACACACCGTGTACAAGAGAACACACAGTTGCCAAAACCGGTGTGGCTCAGTGGATAGAGCGTCGGCCTGTGGACGGAGGGGTCCCAGGTTTGATTCCAGTCAAGGGCATGTACCTTGATTGCAGGCACATCCCCGGTGGGGGGTGTGCAGGAGGCAGCTGATTGATGCTTCTCTCTCATCGATGTTTCTGACTATCTGTCCCTCTCTCTTCCTCTCTGTGAAAAATCAATAAAATACATTTTTAAAAAAGAGAGAGAAGAGAGAGAAAGAGAGGAGAGAGAAAGAATACACAGTAAAGTATGCCCATCTACAAAATGGGAGCTCCACGTGAGCAGAAAATGCCAACGGCATTTGACCCAGGCTCTGCCTTTCCGGAACATTCCTCCAGAGTGTCGGTTCTGGCCCGGGCACCCCTCTCCCCTGCACAGGGAACCCCACTATCTGTGGGCGAGGCTGGCAGAAGGGAAACTGCATTGCAGCATCCCTGTCGCAAGCAGCCGCACGAACACCCCAGAAAGCCATCCGTTACGTTGTTCTTGCAATCCCCTCTACGAGGGCCGCCCACCCCTAACGACGTGCTTATCCGTATTTAGCTGATCGTCCGTAAGGCGGAAACGGCTGCATTACGTTGATTGAAACGCCAACTTCGGCGTGCCACCGCGCCATGGCAGACGAGGAGCCAGAGAGAGGGGCGTTGGCTTAGCGGTTGAGGCCTCCGGCCGCCCGGCCGGTGATATATGGCGTGTGCAGGCGGCGGGGGAAGAGCAGACACATTAAGAAAATAGTGCTAATGATATTAAAGTGCTTTACAAGGCTGGTGACGAAGAGCTGACAAACCTGTCAGGGGGCATAATGGAGGAGGGCCATTGGGGCGTCCTGGGGAAAACCATGCCTCCACCCCCGTCCCGCCGCCTCCCCTCCTAACGGGCCCGCCATAAATCCCGCCGGCCTGGGGACCGAGCCCGGCGCCTCACCTCGGTGCGAGGACATGATAAATATAAAAGAAAATGGCTGTCAGTGTGGGCGCCCGGACCTTATTACAAAGTCTTAATCTTGCTGGCCCCCGCACCTTTTATCACCGCCTTGTTACGAGCTGATGGCTTTTTTATTTGCTGGGGAGATGGAGGATGTGTCATTTGGTGTCCTTTTATGCGGCCACGGCCCTGTCCTCTGGTGGAAACACACACACACACACACACACACACACATTTTATATGTTTATTACAGCAGCCGATGAAATGCAAGACCCCTGCCTTGGGCCCAGGGAGCGCCCACGGGTCAGGTTTTTAACGGAGTCTGTGGGGGTGGATGCATCGTGAAGGGTATAGGGAAGGGATGCCAATGGCGAATGAGTCTTTCTGGGCACCGAAGGGGGCGCTGCGGCAATGTTTGTGATTGTGTCTTCTCACGAGTCTCGTCGGGATTGGTCATTCCTGGCTCCAAGGTCAGCCAGAAACCCCACCTCTTGCTTTTCTTTTATTTTAAAAAATAATAATAATAATTATATATATATATGTATATGTATATATATATATATATATATATATATATATATATATATATATATATATATAATATTATATATGTGTGTGTGTGTGTGTGTGTGTGTGTGTGTATATATATATATATATATATATATATATATGAAATTGATTTTTTACAGAGAAGAAGAGAGAGGGACAGAGAGCCAGAAACATCGATGAGAGAGAAACATCGACCAGCTGCCTCCTGCACACCCCCCACCGGGGATGTGCCCGCAACCAAGGCACATGCCCTTGACCGGAATCAAACCTGGGACCTTTCAGTCCGCAGGCCGACGCTCTATCCACTGAGCCAAACCGGTTTCGGCCAGCTCTCGCTTTTCTGTCGTCCTTTAACCATCTGGCCTGAGGGAGGAGGCCTTGTAAACACAGCCTCGCTCCCAAGTCAGCTCAGGTCCATCAGCCGGATCCTTAACATGAGATCAATGACAATTGTCTAAATACTATTATAGTTTTCTAAATATTATACTAAATACTAAATACTAAAGATCCATGATTCTTCCTTTCTCTTTCTTTGCATACTTACAAGTGTAGACCTACTTCTGCCTCACCTTGGATAATCCTATATAATAAAAGGCTAATATGCAAATTGTCCCCTCAACAGGAAGTTCAACAGGAAGTTCAATAGGAAGTTCTACCAGACTGGGACCCACCAATGCCTGCACCCCTTCCCCCTGACCAGCCCCGCCCCTGAACGCCCCCCCTCCCATCCCAATCAGGGGCGGGCCGACTGGCCAACCAGACCCCACCAGTGCACAAATTCATGCACCAGGCCTCCAGTAAAAGCTAATGACAACAATACAGATGATGTGAGATGGATGATGGAGCAACCTGCAGTAACAATGACTCCTACTTGGGTGTGTGCTCCTCCCAAGCCAGGCACGGGGCTCCATGCCTCGCTGAACGGTGACAGACACCAGTTATCACCCCCATTTCACACGCGGAATAACCAGTTTAACACCAACAGGCTACGTGGCTGCCTGCGAAGCGGCAGCCGTGAGATCTGCACCCAGCTGTGTCCGCCACCAACCGGAACCTGGGGAAGAAGTTGCAAATGATGAGGAAAAGCCTTGGCAGTGTATGGCCAATGATCAAAATGAAATAATAATAATAATAATTTTTTCAAGGAATGGGGCCAGCCCGTCATCAGCATTTCCCACATGCTATCCTGTTTCCCCGAAAATAAGACAGTGTCTCATACTAACTTTTGCTCCCAAAGATGCGCTCGGTCTTATTTTCAGGGGGTGTCTTAGTTTTCCATGAAGAAGAATACGGCACACATGTATTGTTAAATGAAAATAAAGGACATTTATTGCCTGTATACGGTAAGGTAGTACGGTCGTTGGCAACACAAACCAGGCAAACTGTGAATCCTACAGTATCAAGAATGTACTCATTTATTCAATGACAATCATGGCATCATCTTCTGGAACATCATCACAACAATCCAATTCCTGAATTTCCTGGTGAATTTCTTGTGACTCCATTTCTTTCAGAATCAGTGGACCAAATCTCTCATGTTTAGCCAGGGGGGAGCTTATTTTGGGGGGGATGCCTTATATTTCACTCAGAAGGAAACCTGTAAGTAGGTCTTATTTTCGGAGGATGTCTTATTTTCGGGGAAACACAGTAGCAAGCTCGTCTTCGTGATGGTTCTATCTCTTTGACAAGCTGGGGTACAAGCGATATTCTTGGGGAAAAAACGAGGCCACCAGCCAGTAAAAAATAAAATCATCTGACGGGAGGTCTGCTTTAATCTAACGTACGTCTCGGAAAACAGCTCGCCCAAACCGGACGTTTGCGAGTCACATGCGGCATTTCCATCTGTCATTCGCTATTGACCTTCAACGGGCCTGAAATACATTCTATTGGACTCGGGACACTTAGGAGAAGGGTATGAAGGTTGGCCATATTTTTTAATCTTATTTTATATCCCCCTCTGATTTTTACCTCCCTGTCTCCAGTTCTGGAAAGCAATGCTATGAGGGAGTTTTCCCGGAGAGCTCCCGATTTCTCGTTAATCGGAATTTGTCGAGGTCCGTTCAATAAATCCCTGTAAAGGTAGAATATTTGTTCAAATGCAGTGAGGAATAATATTGTATATTCAGGAGAATGGTGTCCTCCACAGTAGATACTGAGTAGATTTTATTTTAAGGTGTTTTTTTGTTTGTTTCTGTTTGTTTGTTTTTTTAATGTATTTTATTGATTTTTTATAGAGAGGAAGAGAGAGGGATAGAGAGCTAGAAACATCGATGAGAGAGAACCATCGATCAGCTGCCTATTGCACACCCCCTACTGGGGATATGCCCGCAACCAAGGTACATGCCCCTGACCGGAATCGAACCTGGGACCCTTCAGTCTGCAGGCCTATGCTCTATCCACTGAGCCACACCGGTTTCGGCTCTTTGTTTTTTTAAAGAGTGGTAAGGCCAGCACTCAGTGCATTAGAATTTGCATATTCAAGTAGAACTTAGAATAACTTACTTTAACTAAACCTTACACTGTTGGATCTATTTTTTTAAAAAAATTTTAATTTGCATCCCTCAATAATCTCGTAGTAGAAGTGAATCTGCTGGGCTGTGTGGTTCCTTTGGATTTGTTGCCAAAGCAGAACCCAGTTCTGTATCACATTCATCATATTTCATAGTGGGCCATCATCCACCAATGTTGGGACTAATCACACTGAAAACTAATTTTTAATTTATTTTCATGGATTTCAGAGAGGAAGGGAGAGGGAGAGAGAGATAGAAACATCCATGATAAGAGAGAATCATGGATCGGCTGCCTCCTGCACGCCCCCTACTGGGGACAGAGCCTGTAGCTCTGGCACGTGCCCGGACTGGGAGTCAACCACTGAACCACCCAGGCCAAGCTGAAAGTTAATTTTTTTTTTTTTAATTACAATATACTTGTGTTAAGAAAATAAGGACCCGGGTCAGGGGTAATACAGAGAGACAAGCCCTCATTTCCTTTAGTGGAAAGTTAGTAGGTCATTCCCAAAATAAAACAATGCTAATACTAAGAAGGAGAAGGATGTTGTCAGAAGCAGCAACACAGCATGCTACCTACGGGTAGGGAAATGAATTCTGAAGGAAGACGGCAGAAATGTTGGAAGCTGCCGAAGCCGGTGTGGCTCAATGGATAGAGCATCGGCTTGGGGACTGAAGGGTCCAGGGTTCCATTACGGTCAAGGGCATGGACCTTGGTTGCGGGCACATCCCCAGTGGGGGATGTGCAAGAGGCAGCTGATCGATGACTCTCTCGCATCGATGTTTCTAACTATCTCTCTCCCTTCTTCTCTGTACAAAATCAATAAAAAATATATTTAAAAAAAAAAAGAAAAAAGAAATGTTGGAAGCTCCTGTTGCTTTTAGAGAAAAAAAAAAAGAGGGGAGAATGGGATGGAAGACAGAAGCAGGGATGGAGCAGACTTCTTAGCATTGGGGAATGAAAAGTTCAATATGTAAGCCTTTATGTGAATGATTGGCAGAACTATATTATTCTCTGCATTGCATAGAAATGTATTTTATCCAGAAGGGCAGGTAGAAAACTTAAAAGTTTAGTCTGTGGAGAATTGTTAACTTTCCAGGTATGGAGAAGTTTCAGCAAGATTGGCTCTCATCCTATCAAGCACAAAACCTATGCTCTCTACCAAGCACAAACTTCCCTCAGCAACCGCGTGACATTCCCATCTCTCATGGTCACGGTCTTGGGTTCCGTTCCTTGTAGCTATCAGACAGCCTTAAAGAGAAACAGAGCATACTAGCATGATTCTTCAGGCTCAGATTCAACAATGCTACGCTATCGTAGTTGTCTGAGTGAGATATACAGGACGGAACATGTTCAGGTTTTAGGGATAGGAAGTCACAACACAAGATCCAGTTTGATCCAAAGCACTTAATATTAGAAAGCAGCCGGAACCGGTTTGGCTCAGTGGATAGACCGTTGGCCTGCAGATTGAAGGGTCCCAGGTTTGATTCTGGTCAAAGGCATGTACCTTGGTTGCGGGCACATCCCCAGTGGGGGTGTGTGCAAGAGGCAGCTGATGGATGATTCTCTCTCGTCGATGTTTCTAACTCTCTCTCCTTCTCTCTTCCTCTTTGTAAAAAAAATCAATAAAATATATATTTAAAAAATATATTTTAGAAAGCACCATAAGAGCACTACATTTCAACCAAAGGATGTTCAAAACAAACCACCCACTACGTTCATATATGTGTTTAACTCAGTAACTACCTTGGGGACCCTCGGCGGGTGCCCCAATCGGGTGGGGATTCAGAGATGAAGGACTCACCAAGCTATCTCTCTGCTCATGCAGTAACCATGGAGTTCTCCGGTTCTTGCAAAGCTTTAAAAATGCACTTATTTCTATTCTGATCTCCCTTAGCCAGACAGTGTTCACGGATTCGGATCGCTAGGACACCCCTGGCCAGTGTGGCTCAGTGGTTGAGCATCCACCTAAGAACCAGGAGGTCACGGTTCGATTCCTGGTTGGGGCACTTGCCCGGTTTGCTGGCTCCATCCCCAGTGGGGGGCGTGCAGGAGGCAGCCGATCCATGATTCTCTCTCCTCATGGATGTTTCTGTTTCTCTCTCTCTCCCCCTTTCTCTCTGAAACCAATAAAAATATATTTTTTAAAGATCATTAGTCTCTCTCTGTCTCTCTTTTAAAATATATTTTATTGACTTTTTACAGAGAGGAAGGGAAAGAGACAGAGAGCCAGAAACGTAGATGAGAGAGAAACATCGACCAGCTGCACTCCTGCACACACTGGTTTTGGCTCCTTTAGCTCTTTTTAAAGACATGCAGTGAGGACTAAGAATATAAATATGTGCCCAGCAGTTTCCCTACGGCTTATATTTCAGCATGAAGTTCAATATTTGATGGTGTGTTATTTTCTCATTCTCACCCACATTTCATTTTGTTTTGTTTTGTTTTGATTGCAGGAGCTGCCTTACACGTAGCCTACGATTTGGGGGAGGTGGTGGGCCCATGAGATCTCGTTACTGTGAGCAATTTTTATTTTATTTTATTGATTTTTTTCCAGAGAGGAAGGGAGAGGGATAGAGAGCTAGAAACATCAATGAGAGAGAAACATCAACCAGTTGCCTCTTGCACGCCCCCCACTGGGGATGTGCCCGCAACCAAGGCACATGCCCTTGACTGGAATCGAACCTGGGACCCTTCAGTCCGCAGGCCGACGCTCTATCCTCTGAGCCAAACCGGTTTCGGCAGAATCTGCATTTTATAACTGAACAAAAATCCACCGTCAAAAAACAAACAGAAACAAAAAACCTCACTATAAAGCATTTTTTAAAGATGTATCATTAGCCGAAACCGTTTGGCTCCACGGTAGAACGTCGGTCTGCGGACTGAAAGGTCCCAGGTTCAATTCCGGTCAAGGGCACGGACCTTGGTTGCCAGCACATCCCCGGTAAGGGATGTGCAAGAGGCAGCTGGTGGATGTTTCTCTCTCATCGACGTTTCTAGCTCTCTCTCTCTCCCTTCCTCTCTGTAAAAAATCAATAAAATATATTTTTAAAGATGTATCATTAGGACAGCACCTGCCTCAAGTCCTTGGATGGTTTTTTTGTTTGTTTGTTTTGTTTTTGTTTCATTTCTTGGGAGAAGTTCTCTCTCTGCCTGTTTCTTTTTATTCGTCCGAGCTGCTCTGCTCCATTGCCTTCCGACCAGCCTTGAGGCTCTTAGCAGCGCCTGCCCCTGTGTCCGCGGCAATCTGAATATTAACAGCCAGCGTTTTACAGCCCTTCCTTCCGTGCGGGTAACACGCTGGGACCCCCCTCCCCACTCCCCATCTTCCGGGCCATGGCCCTGGCCGCGTCTGCGGGCTGCGGGGTGTCACCACGAATGAGCTGGGAGCAGAGCGATACGATATGGCATCCTTTGGAGGAGACACACCAGGTTCAAGGGCAGAGATATACAGGGAGCAAATTGCAAGTCTGAGCAGATAGATGGCCGCTTTTGCTGGAAGGGACAGGGGCCGCTGCTTTATTTACACAGACCCCCGAGGCCGTTTGACACCAGCCCAGCCGCAGCCAAAGGAAACGGCACACGTTTCAGACCAGAGAGAGGAGAGAGCCGGTGCCAGGATCAGCCGCTCGGAGTCTCCTAAGGAGAGAGACGGCGATTTGCTCAAAGTCCCTGAAGTTTCGGGGGCGTTTCACACACACGAGGATGGCATTTTATGGACCAGGAGGAGAGGAAGGGGGAGCAAAAGCGACAAACCTCCGGGCGCCAATGCTGTGCGCAGTTTCTGGCTCCGAGTGTTTTAACCCGAGTGAGCGCCTCATTGAAAAATGAACACCGTGAGAGGGGGATCGGTGGGACATGCTAAATCCCGCTATGTCGCTCTGGACTCCTTCAGGAATTAAAGGAAAGGGGAACAGGCCATGCAAGAGAGGAGAAAGTGAACCAAGTTTTAAAAAAAAGAAAGAAAAGGACAACTTCTTTACAAAATCCAAGGAAATGAAAATCAAATAAATAATTTCCACCTGCTAAGTGACCGAATAGTATATTAGTGTGTGTGTGTGTGTGTGTGTGTGTGTATATATATATATATATATATATATATATATATATATAATATTTTTTAATCTATTCTCAACAACACGGAGAGTACTGTCAAATGTGTAATTCCACGTCTTCCTATGGGCAGGATGAAGGCTACAATTTTCTTTGTAAAGCAGCTCGGAAACTACTATGAAAACATCACATGCTCATAAAGCACAGCTATGCATTCCACTAAAAAAATTTGTTTTAAATCAATAATGTAATGCATGGGAATGTTGCCTTCCCATGTCCCTTCCTGTATGACTACCTTTACTAAAATCTAAATTTAACATCTAAATTGGATATTTATAAATGAAAAATATTCAAACAATGGGGGAAGGTGAAAGCAAATTTTATATATATATATATATATATATATATATATATATATATATATATTTTTTTTTTTTTTCATGAAAATTAGGCAGTTATTAACATGGATTCCTGTGGGTTTCTAGCCTCTACTAATATTAGAAAGTTATTTTGACATACCACATGAAAAAACAAAAACACACGAAGGGGTTCAAAGGCACTTCTACACGCATGGAAGCATGCAGGAAAACAATTCCGGAACGAAATGTGCATGCGTTTCATGCGTTGATGGGTGCATTTTCTTGTCTCGTGGCTCCCCTGCTGGGATTACGAAGCTTCTTTCCTTTAGTTTTACGTGTTCCTACGCTTACTGAGATGCTCCTTCTTTACGGTATTTAAAGGGGCAATGCGTCCAGCTCTGCCCTCTCTCTCCTTCCTGGTTCCCTCTCCCCCTGCGAGGATATAAAACACACCTTCCTGACATGCCTCCGTCTCGCTATTTTAAATCCGCTTTCATTTTCTGAGCGTCAGCAGTGGCCAGGAGAGAAGGCCACCCCCCCTTCCTAAAGCAACAATCAGGTAGAAGAGCATTTTTCCCTGACACGAAGCAAACCACGCCGCTATTTTCTCCTGACTATTCTGCACGCAGGGGCCCATGAATCAGAGTCCAGGCGGGCCTGACGGATCCCCCGAGGGAAATGCATGGCCCTGAGCCCTGCGGCTCCTGCAGGAGGGGGCACCGGCAGGCGGTGGTGACCTTCAGTTGCCAAAACACAGCCCGGATGATGCACTAGGTCCGGCCGTCGTGGCCCGCCACATAATTTTTCCTGTTATCGGTCCGTCCGCTTCCATCCCTCCTCTCAGACGCATGAGCTTTGAAAAGGACGCTTTTTGCAAGCCCAGGTGCCCTGGTCTTATTGCAAGAATAAACTTTTGCTTCTTCACATTGCTCCCCGTTTTTGTTTTTGTTTGTTTTTTAATATATTTTACTGATTTTTTACAGAGAGGAAGAGAGAGGGATAGAGAGTCAGAAACATCAATGAGAATCATCCATCAACCGCCTCTTGCACACCCCCCACCGGGATGTGCCCGCAAAAATCAACGTACATGCCCTTGACCGGAATCGAACCCGGGACCCTTCAGTCTGCAGGACGACGCTCTATCCACTGAGCCACACCGGTTTCGGCTGCTCCCCGGTTTTAAGCACAGAAAAGGCAGGAACCTTCTTGAAATGTTGCCCATTCGTGTGGGCAAAATAGATATTCAGAACGCAGTCTTTCTGTGGTATTCTCTTTGAGAAACAACAAACTTTTACAGCATTTCCTATGGCCTATCTTATATATCCCCCCTACACACACACATAATGCCATCTGAGTATAGGGTATTGCCACCCTCACTGTATTAAACGCACACGCGTGCGCGCACACACACACACACACACACACACAAAACCAAAGGACTTGTATGCATCCCTATAAGTACAACCAAATGGACACAAAACTCTGGGGAGGGAGGGCATGGATGGGAGTGGAGGGCGGGGTGCAATGGTGAGATATGTACATAGATAATAATTTAATTTAAAAAAAGAAAAGGAAATAAATGAAATAAAAAAAACACAAAAAATAGAAAAGTAAAAAAAACAAAAACAAAAAGAAACACCTTCCATTGCTCCCCTAAAAAAAAGAAAAAGAAAAAAATAAAAATAAAAAACTGAAAAAGAAAAAAACCACCTGTTTTCAATGATAACACTGCCCGTCCAGGGCCGCTGGGCACCAGTCACATCCCTGACGGACAGGACTTAGAAACGGTTGGTGATTATGGAGGGAAGCACAGGGACGGTGCTGGCTGCTTCTAAATGCCCCCCCCAAACACCAGCCCTCGGAGATGCTGGCCCTTCGCCCTCCCCTCTCCCCTCCCACGTTTTCCTTTCTCCCACCGAGAGATCATGGAAACTGAGCTCAAGACCTAACCGCCCCCAGCCCGGCCCTGTGTCTGCACTGAGCTCAGAAAGTGTGGAGCGAGCCAGCTCCATGGAGACGCCCGGCCCCCGCTGCTCTGACCAGGCCCCGCGGACAAGCCAAGGGCATCCATCACCGCCTCCTGCAGAGCCCTGAGTGGGGCCGCACCTGCAGGGAAAGCCCTCAGCTTCCCTCTGTTCTCCTCCTCCTCCTCCTCCTCCTCCTCCTCCCCCTCCTCGCGGAGCCTGCCAGGCTGGCAGTGCCCTGGCAAACCCCTGTGCTCCCCAAGGTCAGTGCCAGACAGGTATGTGGGTGCGCGGGTGGGTGCAGGAGGGCAGGGGGCAGTGTGAGCGGCGGGGAGAGGGGAGGGCACTTTCTCCCCATTGCACACGCCTGATTCGGATTGGTCTGCCTCCCCTGTGTGTGTGTGTGTGTGTGTGGCCACAGACCCTCCGTGTGTGTGTGTGTGTGTGTGTGTGTGTGTGTGGTCACAGACCCTCCCTGTGTGTGTGTGTGTGTGTGTGTGTGTGGCCACAGACCCTCCCTGTGTGTGTGTGTGTGTGTGTATGTGTGTGTGTGTGTGTGTGGTCACAGACCCTCCCTGTGTGTGTGTGTGTGTGTGTGTGTGTGGCCACAGACCCTCCCTGTGTGTGTGTGTGTGTGTGTGTGTGTGTGTGTGTGTGGACGTTGGCAGCTTACCTTTGGAGGGAGGACGGGAGGACGGGAGGGAGGTCAAGTGTGGGGATGGAACGCTTGCCGCTGGCTCGGACGCTCGGACAGGCGCAGGCAGCCAGGGTGGTGGCGTGGCAGGCTGCCTCTGGATGCAGCCTGGCCGGGGGCTCACGCTGGCAGCATCCGGGCCTAGGGGAACAAGAGGAAGGCAACAATGCTCATCACTGGTCTCTATGGGATGCCCAACGGCCCCACATAGAAACCTCAACTGGATCTCAGGGGCCTTGAAACACAAGGTAACAATTACACACACACACACACACACACACACACACAAGAAGCCGCCTCCTGCACGCCCCCCTCCACCGGGGATGTGCCGGCAACCAAGGTGCATGCCCTTGACCGGAATCGAACCCGGGACCCTTCAGTCCACAGGCTGACGCTCTGTCCACTGAGCCACACCGGTTTCGGCTGATTTCACTTTGATTAAGCAAGCGGTGGCCTCCGACTTCCAGCTCCAGCTTTCAGCGACAGCGATCCATTTTTATTTTTATTTTTATTTTTTTCCGGCGTCCCTGGCTGGGATGGCTGGCTGGGATACTGAGCGTTTGTGGGCAGGAATATAGTATGTGACCCCACGCAGGGTCTTCTCCTTACCTCGCGGACGGTCGGGGCTTAATGCCATCTATTCATGCTTCCACCCTGGCTTATGTGTGTTTGACCACAGCGCCGGCACAATCATGTTCGCCCCGTAAAAGCTATTAGGGATCTATCGGGGATGTTTTGCGATCAATAGCCGCTGTGATATTTGTGTAGCGGCCCCAGGATAATCGATGGGAGGTCATATAAAGTAAATTACCACGCTCCTCGAAGGATGTTTTTTTTTTCCTTCTTGTAGATGAGGATTGGATTTTATTTCATCAGGAGCATCTTCCCTGCGCATGCTCCGTCTGTTTGTGTGTATGTGTGTGTTTGTGTGTGTGTGTGTGTGTGTGTGTGAGAGAGAGAGAGAGACAGAGAGAGACAGAGAGACAGAGATAGAGAGAGACAGAGAGAAGGAGAAAGAGATAGAGAGAGACAGAGAGAGAGGGAGAGAGGGAGGGGGAGAGAGAGAGAGAGAGACAGAGAGAAAGAGAGACAGAGAGACAGAGACAGAGAGACAGAGAGACAGAGAGAGAGAAAGAGAGACAGAGAGACAGAGACAGAGAGACAGAGAGACAGAGAGAGAGAAAGAGAGAGAGAGACAGAGAGAGAAGGAGAAAGAGATAGAGAGATAGAGAGAGAGAGAGACAGAGAGACAGAGAGACAGAGAGAAAGAGGGAGAGAGAGAAAGAGAGAGAGAGAAAGAGGGAGAGATAAGGAGAGAGAGAGAGAGAGAGAGAGGGAGGAGAAAAGAGGGGAGAGGAGAATGAGATAGAGCGATAGAGAGCTAGAGATCGATATAGGAGCGACTATAAGCCGCATAGGATATGAAAGTTGGGAGCGTGTTTTCGGGCCTCGTGTCCGTGTCCAGGACTTTGAATTTATGCCGTCGGGTTATTGAATTAGCGGGTTCGCCCTGGAATTCCTTCTAAACCCCTCTTACGGACTCCGTGACACAGTTAATAACGGCCGGGAGCGAATGGATGTCTTTGGCTGCGCACCGCGGCAGAGTGAGTCACTGCAAAAAAAGTCAATCTTTGTAGCTGTCTCTTTAAAGCAAATTTAAAGTGGGCTCAGTGTGTTGTATGGACAGGGTGACCGAGCACACGTCTCTCTGCAGACCCTTCCGGAGAGCGACTGACACAGGAAGCAAGAGGTGGAGCCAGGCCGAAACCGGTGTGGCTCAGTGGATAGAGCGTCGGCCTGTGGACTGAAGGGTCCCGGGTTCGATTCCGGTCAAGGGCATGTACTTTGGTTGTGGGCACATCCCCAGTGGGGGGCATGCAGGAGGCGGCTGATCGATGCTTCTCTCTCATCGATATTTCTAACTCTCTATATCCCTCACTCTTCTTGTCTGTAAAAAATCAATACAATATATTAAGAGGTGGAGTCAGGGGATGCTGGATTTGAATGCAACGGCCAGCGGTGGCTCAAGGTGAACCAGGGGGCGGGGCTGAGTGCACGGGGTCTCCGCACCTGCTCTCCAGGGGCCTCTCCCTCACCCAAGATGCCTAACCTGGATTCCGGGCTTACACACACACACACACACACACACACACACTCAGGGAGCCTCCATCAGAGATTGCAATTTGCCGACCGGAGGCAGGCAAGTCCCCCAACTGTCTTAAAGGGACCCATTTCCAGAGTCCCGCCTTTCCATTTTTGTGGGTGCAATCAGTTGTGCACTGAAAAGCCGGAGCCACAGTTGGATAACTGCAGGCACAACAGGCCACGGGAGGCCTCTCTGCTCCAAATTTTGTACCTGCCGCTAATTGCACTCGCAGCAAAATGGGAGTGTGTGGCAGGAGCTTTTTTAAAAAAAAAAAAAAAATTGGGGCCAGTCAGTTCTCCCAGGAGGGAGTGGGCGAGGGGGAGAGAGAGACGATGACTCACTTTCTTAAAGACAAAAGGCGAAGAGAGACATCCTCGGCTTCCCACAGGCCATCATCGGGTCCCCCCCGGAGACTGGTCTGGGAGCCAGGGACCAGGGACTACAAGTCCCCTGATGCTTTGGGGCAGCCGTGGGAATGGGCCACCTCTCTGCCAGGTCCAGAATCCATCTGTTGAAAAACACAGCAGAAAAAGGAAAAAAAGAAACGCTCATGAGTTGGCAGCTGTAACTCACGGCCAGCAGCGAATGAAGCATTTTAGAATGGACGGCGAAAGGCATTGCGTTTCCTTTAAAGAAACGGTGATGATGGCCGAAACCAGCGTGGCTCAGTGGATAGAGCATAGGTCTGCAGACTCAAGGGTCCCGGGTTCAATTCCAGTGAAGGACATGTACCTTGGTTGCGGGCACATCCCCGGTGGGGGGGGTGCAGGAGGCAGCTGATGGATGTTTCTCTCTCACCAGTGTTTCTGACTTTCTATCCCTTTCCCTTCCTCTCTGTAAAAAATCAATAAAATATATTTTTTAAAAATGGTGATTATCGCTGTTACTTTCTCATTTGTTTTGGAGACACGCACTGCAGACATGGAGACAGAAGTGCCCCTGGATTTTAATCAGATGGCAAATCGGGAAGGCATTTTAAATGTGTGTATAATTCATATGCATGTATAGATACATAGAGAAATATATTTATACACGTTATGTGCATGTCTTCATAAACACACACACACATATATACATACCTATTTCCTTTACTTTTTTAAAATATATTTTATTGATTTTTTTACAGAGAGAAAGGGAGAGGGATAGAGAGTTAGAAACATCGATGAGAGAGAAACATCGACCAGCTGCCTCCTGCACACCCCCCACTGGGGATGTGCCCACAACCAAGGTACATGCCCTTGACTGGAATCAAACCTGGGACCCTTTGGTCTGCAGGCCGACACTCTATCCACTGAGCCAAACCGGTTTCAGCTATTTCCTTTACTTTTTAAAAATATATTTTATTGACTTCAGAGAGTAAGGGGGAGGGAGAGGGAGAGAGAGAGAGAGAGAGAGAGAGAGAGAGAGAGAGAGAGAGAGAGAGAGAGAGATCATTGATGAGAGAGAACCATTGATTGGCTGCCTCCTGCAGACCCCACACTAGGGATGGAGATGCAATAGGGGGATGTGCCATGACAGGGAATTGAACCGTGACCTCCTGGCTCATAGGTTGACTGTCAACCACTGAGCCACGCCAGCCGAGCTCATTTACTTCGTTATGGGCCTAAGAAAAGGACAGGCTGTGGCTCAGGTCAGCCCCACATTGAAGTTTCTAGCTCTCTATTTCTCTCCCTTCCTCTTTGTAAAAAAAAAAAAAAAATCAATAAAATACATTTTTAAAAAATAAAATAAAAAAGAACTGAGCATCCTCCAAACTGCTACCCACCCAGGGAGATGGCATCCCTCCCCCTCCCCCACCCTCAGAATGCCCCGCCCTGCCCCCCCCACCTCACCCTGAGCCCCCCCACCCCACCCCCAGACTCCCATCCTGGGAAAGCTGCTTTGCGGAGTGACCATGAACCTGGCACTCCTCCTTAAGTATTGACGATCCGTCTGAAGGGCGAGGGGCCGTAAATCCTCCCTCCGCGGATCCAAGTCGATTTGTTATCAAACCAGGCATTGAGGAGCGGACTCACCGCTATTCCTGCTGATTTATATGCAGCATGTAAAACAGATGCCTCCTGTGATACATATTTATGGTGAGAGCCGCGCGGGGGAAGATTTATGGCGGGCGCCTCTGTCGGGGGTTTGCCTGAGCGGAGCCATCATGACTTGTATTTCCTCCGCGCCGCCAATGCCAAACTCATTAAAAAGAGGTGTGACTATTAATATACATTGTAATGCTGACAGGCCGTAATTTATAACAGCCGGGGCCGCCCGGCGGACTCTCTCCAGGCTGGAGAGCTGGTTGGTCTGTGCACCGCCTTCTGCGGAGCTAAACGGTGCAGATAGAGGCGTGTCTCCTCTCTCTCTCTCTCTCTCTCTCTCTCTCTCTCTCTCTCTCTCCCCCCTCTTTGTTTTTCCCAGTCATCTACATCAAGTCACCATCTGCAGGGGGTAAAAGAAAAAAATTCTACGGTGACCTCTTATGACCTTTTATATCTTTTTTAAAAATATATTTTATTGATTTTTTTACAGAGAGGAAGGGAGAGGGATAGAGAGCTAGAAACATCGATGAGAGAGAAACATCCATCAGCTGCCTCTTGCACTACCCCCCCCCCCCCACTAGGGATGTGTCCGCAACCAAGGTGCATGCCCTTGACCGGAATCGAACCTGGCACCTTTCAGTCCTCAGGCCAATGCTCCATCCATTGAGCCACACTGGCCTCAGCCGGAGTTCCCTTTTGCCGAAGGCTCCCTCGTGGCTGCAGAGAACCATCCTTACTTATCCTGTTTAAATGCATTTTAATTGATTTCAGAGAGGAAGGGAGAGGGAGAGAGAGAGAAACATCCATGATGAGAGAGAATCACGGATCGGCTGCCTCCTGTACAGCCCCTATTGGAGCCCACAAACCAGACATGTGCCCTTCACTGGAATCAAACCCAGGACCCATGCCAAAACCGGTGTGGTTCAATGGATAGAGCGTCGGCTCTTAGACTGAAGGGTCCCAGGTTCGATTCCAGTCAAGGGCATGGACCTTGGTTGCGGGTACATCCCCAGTGGGGGGGGGGGGGGGGGGGGGGCTGCAAGAGGCAGCTGATGGATGTTTCTCTCTCATTGATGTTTCTGACTTTCTGTTCCTCTCCCTTCCTCTCTGTGGAAAATCAATAAGATATATTTAAAAAAAACAAAAACAAAAACAAACAAACAAAAAAAACCCAGGACCCTTCAGTCCACAAGTTGACACTCTATCCACTGAGCCACACCGTCTAGCCCAGTGGTCAGCAAACTCATGAGTCCACAGAGCCAAATGCCAACAGTACAAAGATGGACATGTCTTTGGAGAGCCACATTCTTTAACCGTAAACGTCTTCCCCTGCCACTTCTTCAACACAGACTCGCCCAGGCCGTGGTGTTTTGTGGAAGAGCCACGCTCCAGGGGCCAAAGAGCCGCCTGTGGCTGGAGAGCCGCAGTTTGCCGACCACGGGGCCAAGACTATCGCATCCTCCTTTGACGGACTCTCACTTCCGGCCATGTGGGTGTGCAGCCTCCATAATCTGGGCCATACTACACACTTCCCGGTGGAGGGCTTCCGTTGAGAAGCCCGGGAATTCTCCCAGGAGGAATGCCGAATTGGGAACGACGCGTGTTCGTAGCAATAGCGGACCTTGTTCAGCCAAGCCCGGGGAAGCGCCTGAAACACGTGTGACACGGCCCTCTGGCCTGTACCAACAGCCCATCCTGTGTTCACAACAGGCGTGTTACTGGTTATGGAGAAATGCACTCGTGCTTCCCACACTGCACCGTGGCCCTGACATATGGGGGAGGGAGGGGGTGGGGGGCAGGCAGGCTTTGTGTGTTATGGAGCGGTCATTAAACTCCAATCTCTGCCACTAGGGGGCAGAGGGACCCTCCTCTCCTGAACTGCTAAGCGATCAACCATCCCATCACCTTAGCACGGAAGGCACTTCAAAAGGAATCTGATGTTTAACTGTCCTGCGAGTGATCACACATCCCTATTGGGCCGCGGGCCAACAGCGAGGAGGAGAAGAAGGAGAAAGAGGAGGGGGAGGAGGAGGAGGAGAGGGAGAAGGGGAGGAGGAGGACGGGGAGGAGGAGGAGGATGGGGAGGAGGAGGGGAAGGAGGAAGACGGGGAGGAGGAGGAGGAGGAGGAGGAGAGGGAGGAGGGGAGGAGGAGAGGAGGAGGGGGAGGAAGGGAAGGAGGAGGTGGGGAGGGGAGGAGAGGAGGAGGAGGAGGAAGGGAAGGAGGAGGTGGGGGAGGATGAGGGGGAGGAGGAGGAGGAAGGGGTGGAGGAGGAGGAGGGGGAGGGGGAGGGAAGGGGGAGGGGGAGGGGGAGGGGGAGGGGGAGGGGGAGGAGGAGGGGGAGGGGGAGGAGGAGGAGGAGGAGGAGGAGGAGGAGGAAGGGGAGGGGGAGGGGGAGGGGGAGGAGGAGGGGAGGAGGAGGATGGGGAGGAGGAGAGGAGGAGGGGGAGGGGGAGGAGGAGGAGGAGGAGGAGGAGGAGGAAGAGGAGGAGGAGGAAGGGAAGGAGGAGGAGGGGGAGGAGGAGGGGGAGGAGGAGGGGGAGGAGGAGGGAGGAGGAGGGGGAGGAGAAGAAGAAAGCCAGAGATTTGCAGCCTGAAAGCTATCAAGTGGCAAATGTTTCGTTAGAGCAAAACCATCTTCAGTGACAGATCTCAAAGGCCCTACGTATGCGATGCCCATGGAAAGCAGGCGCCCCTACATGTCTTTGTGTGACGGGGAGCGAGCTCCACACCCGCCCCCCCCCCCTGGGGCGAGCAGGCTTTCTGAGACGGGTCCCCTTGCTGATCGCGCTGTCATCAATCCCCCTCCCCTTTCCGGTCCCGCCAGGAGGGTCCAGCGATGCTGTTCCCTGCCATAGGCATGTCATTCACAGGCACACCTCCGGCATCGCCAAGGGTAGCATCTCAGAGGCCACATCACCGATGGAGGAGATTTGGAGTATTCTGAAAAGCGAATGAGGTGTTCTTTTAAAATATATATATATATATATATATATATATATATATATAATTGATTTTTTTACAAAGAGGAAGAGAGAGGGATAGAGAGTTAGAAACATCGATGAGAGAGAACCATCCATCAGCTGCCTCCGGCACACGCCCTCCTGGAGATGTGGCCTGCAACCAAGATCCATGCCCTTGACCGGAATCGAACCCGGGACCTTTCAGTCCGCAGGCCGAGGCTCTATTCGCTGAGCCACACCGGTTTCGGCAGGGTGGGGGGTTGCTTTTGCTTGTTTTGTTTTCCTTTAAAAGTAAACGCTCCTATCCAGCCTTTACAGCTACGGCAACAGCTCATCGTTCCCAACCAAATCTTGCCACGTCGGGGAAGTCTGATTTGTCCCCTCCAGGTGGTTCAGGCGCTGCACGTGAGGAATCAGTGGGATTATGGAGATTATTATTTCACACACACGGAGCCCTGACTCACGGGGCCTGCTCGGAGCACGGGCTTTGAGACGCGACAGCCAGATAGGCCCCTGGCATTTCACACCATTAACACACCAGAACCCAATCTGCGGCACGTTCGCTACGTCCGCACATTTCAGACACACATGTGGGATCGCGGGCAAGGCCCACCTGCCAGCCGCGTCTCCAAAGAGCCCGCAGATTCCGGTTCCGAGGCATCCTGTGGTCCTAGAAAGGGAGCTAAGCCGGGCCAGTGTGGCTCAGGGGTTGAGCATTGACCTAGGAGCCAGGAGGTCAGGGTTCGATCCCCAGTGCGGGGCGTGCAGGAGGCGGCCGGTCCATGATTCTCTCTCATCATGGATGTTTCTCTCTCTCTCTCTCTCTCCCTTCCTGATATGAAATCAATAAAAATATAATGGAAAAAATAAAATAAGCTAAAATGTAAAAAGAAAAGCCAGGACCAGTTTGGCTCAGTGGATAGAGCGTTGGCCTGCAGACTGAAAGGTCCCGGGTTCGATTCCGGTCAAGGGCATGTACCTTTGTTGCGGGCATATCCCCAGTAGGGGGTGTGCAAGAGGCAGCTGATCGATGACTCTCTCTCATCATGGATGTTTCTATCTCTTCCTCTCCCTTCTTGTCTGAAATCAATAAAAATATAATGGAAAAAGAAAAGAAAAGAAAAGAAGCTAAAATGTAAAAAGAAAAGAAAGCTACAGATTCCAATTTTCGGGAAATCGCGGTGCCAGGAAAGCTGGAAAAATAAATCCCCAGTGAAGGGCTGGGGTCCAGCACCTCTCTTGTCCCCACCTGGCTTTCAAAGCCCCAGACAGTTTTGTCAACAGAGATCGTACCTGCCGAAACCGGTGTGGCTCAGTGGATAGAGCGTCGGCCTGTGGACTGAAAGGTCCCGGGTTCGATTCCGGTCAAGGGCATGTACCTTGGTTGCGGGCACATCCCCAGTGGGGCGTGTGCAGGAGGCAGCTGGTCGATGTGTCTCTCTCTCATTGATGTTTCTAGCTCTCTATCCCTCTCTCTTCCTCTCTGTGAAAAATCAATAAAATATAGTTTTTTAAAAAAAAGAAACTTGTTTCAAGTGGGTAACCTGAGCTAAAAGAAGGTATTTTTCAGTAAGATGTCTCACAGTGTAGATTTCTGGGCTTTTATTATTTTTATTTAAAAAAAAACAAACTACATAAAGTTCCTTCCCACCTTGAATCCATTCTAGGCTGTGAGCTGCGGAGGCTGAGTTGTATTTCCCACTTTTCTATATTTAAAACCAATTCCCTCTCGGCCCACCCCATCGCCGAGTTCAGGGAAACACGGATAACTCCCAAGCTTTGCACTGACATGAGTTTGTTTTGCTTTCATGCCTAGTATTGCTTTTGAAATTGTTTGGGGAAAAGGGGGGGAGGGAGAGGGGGGGTGCTGATATGAGCTTTAAATACCAGCTATACATACAGTATCTTCTTCACTTCCAACCAAGATGCTCTATATCTATTTCTAAAGGTTTTTTTGTACTGGGTTTATTTCTGTTATATATATATATTTCTTTATTGATTTCAGAGAGGAAGGGAGAAGGAGAGAGAGAGAGAAACATCTATGATGAGAGACCATCATGGATCGCCTGCCTGCTGCACATCCCCTTCTGGGGATCGAACCCACCACCCAGGTACGTGCCTTTGGCTGGGAATCGAACCCAGGACCCTTCAGCCCGCAGGCTGACGCGCCATCCACGGAGCCAAGCCAGCCGGGGCTGCGATGGGTTTATTTCACATGTGCTATTTCACATATAAAACACATTCACAGATGCCCTAAGGCTGTCGACATGATGCGAGCACACACGTATGTGCCTACATAACTGCGTGCAGAATACACAGAAGACAAGAAAACATCCAGGAAGCAGCTCCAGGTGTGCGAACGTTGGGAATCCCGACTTCGGTGTGCCACGCGCGCCCATTTCACAGATGGGGAAAACTGAGGCCAGTGCTTTGCAGGGGCAGGCGCGCATCCCTGTGCAGGGGATGAGCCCGGGAGCTCCTGACACGGGGACATGGACATCCAAGGACCATCGCTCCCAGGACACACACACACACACACACACACACAGGCCAACTGTTTTGTCAAAGCTGCACCCGGGAGGACTGGGCCTGGGACAGAGACAAGCCCACTCCATCTGGGGGGAAACCTGGTTGCCATGTTCACAGACCCCTTTGCGAGGCGGGCAGCTTGCGGGCTGCTGGGTGGGGGTGGGGGGGGAACCTGGACGGATTGTGGCAGCTCTGTGTCCGCTTGCATGCAAAGCGTCTGCAGCGGCGGCAGCAGCATCCTCTTCGCTGCCGTGATAAACACGTCCAGCTGCATGCTCTCCGGAGAGCAGGCCTGAGCAAACGCGCCCTTCCTTTCCCTGAGCCCCCAGAGAGCTCCCTGAGTGGGGGAGGGAAGGAGAGAGGGGGGCAGGGAGCCAGCCTGGAAATGTCCCGGCCACTCAGCCCTGTGCCTCCCCAGAAACAGCCCCGCCCTCCCGCGCCCCCCTCCCCGCCTGCCTCTCCTCTCCACTTGTGTTTTATGGACAGACGTGCTGCCAGAATCCCAATGAGTTATCTATTCTGCCGTCCCCGCCGTCATTTTCCCACCGAAGGCCTTGAGGCCGGCCGACTCGGGGTCCCAGTCCCAACGGGGAGGAGAAGAAAAGAGGAAAGAAGGAAGGAATTCTTTTCAAAAATTTTTTTTTAATGTTTCACTCATTTCTCTCTCTGCCCCCCACCCCAGTCCCCAGTCCCGGGGCCTCCTCTCCCCTCTATGGGGTGGGGGCTGGCTCCCTATCCCCCCCCCAACCTCCTCTTCCCCCCCTTTATGCGACAGGATCGCTCGAATGGAAGATCAGGAGGGTCCTAGGAGAAAGAGGCCCCCAAACACGCCGTCCACCAGATGGATAATGTTATATGGTCAGACTGGCAAACACAAAGGCCCAAAAACAAAAGCAGTGAATTAGGGAGAGCCATTCAAAGGCGTGTTTTCAAAACAGCCCGTCCGGAGAGCCTGGGTCCCCCTCCGGAGACCCAGGGATTGAAAGAAAAGGTGCTAAAGAAAGAAAGGGAGAGAGGGGAGGAAGGGGGGCCTGGGGGGGAGGGGGGAGCCCATTTTTCCCAATTAGCTGAGGCCTACCAGGCCCTGCATTTCGCCACACGGGTCTGTGCTTTCGGTTTCCCTCAGGGGTCTGTGCTTGTGAAAATAAAAATGAAAATGAAAATGAAAATAAAATAAAATAAAATAAAATAAAATAAAATAAAATAAAATAAAGACGCTTTGCAAACCTGTGAGATGGGAGGGCCTCGGGGACCCAGGCTGGGCTCCGTCCTGGGTTTTTGTTTGTTTGTTTTGCTTCGATTTTCCTTCATCCCCCTGGATTTTTGGGGGGGTCTGTGGCTGTGGCTCCCCATGTCACACTCTTCCCCGCAGACAAAGCACAAATATGCTTTGGGTTGAAACGGAGAGCAGGAGGGAATGCGACCCGCCGCCCGCCCGCCCCTTCTCTCTGTCGCCTCATTGGCAGGGTCTCTCCGGGCCTGTGCCCACCCGGACCCTGAGCATTTCCTTCCAAAGCCCATGGCCACCTCCAGTGGCGAGGAGAGATGTCCCTGCAGACTCGAGTGTGTGCACCTGAGTGTGTGCACCTGTGTGTGCACCTGTGTGTGTGCGCGCATGTGTGTGCATGTGTGTGCACGTGTGTGCACCTGTGTGTATGCACCTGAGTACGTGTGTGCGTGCGCGCGCGCGCGCGCGCGCGCGCGCGTGTGTGTGTGTGTGTGTGTGTGTGTGTGTTCTGGAAACGCCAGGATTAAGATGAAAAAGAAACACGCCACCTTGTGTGTGCACACACTTGCAGGCCGAGCTCCAGGCTGAGATGACGTAGATATAGAGATAGAGATAGAGATAGAGATAGAGATAGAGATAGAGATAGAGATAGAGATAGAGATAGGTATAGGTATAGGTATAGGTATAGATATAGAAATAGATATATAGACATATATATTGATATAGATATATAGATATATAAATATAGATATAGAGATAGAGATAGAGAGATAGAGATAGAGATAGAGATAGAGATAGAGGTATAGGTATAGGTATAGGTATAGGTATAGGTATAGGTATAGGTATAGGTATAGGTATAGGTATAGGTATAGGTATAGATATAGATAAATATAGATATAGATATAGGTATAGGTATAGATATAGATATAGATATAGATATAGATATATGGATATATGGATATATAGATAGAGATAGAGATAGAGATAGAGACATATGGATATAGATATAGATATGGAGATAGAGATAGAGATAGAGATAGAGAGAGATAGAGATAGAGATAGAGATAGAGATAGATATGGAGATAGAGATAGAGATAGAGATAGAGATAGAGACAGAGACAGAGATAGAGACAGAGACAGAGATAGAGATAGAGATGTTTATTTTTTTGCAAAAGCGAAGAGGCGACATCTCGCCGGCAGCGAGCGAGGGGCACCCCTGTCAGACCGCGCCAGCGCCTGCCTCTCCCGCAGGCACCCTCCCAGGCCCTCTGGCGGGTTTTCATGCTCCTTGCACGTGGACGAAGCGGGGTCACGGCCAGAGACACCCCTCCAACCCCCGCCCGGGCGCCTCTGCAGCTGGACAGACGACGATGCTGAACCTGCATCCCCCATAGGCCACGTCTCAGCAGAAGACAGCGCGCAGGGAGCCGGGGGTGGGTGGCGGCCGAGCCTGCGTGCCTGGGGCAGGGGGGCAACTGTAACTGCCGGGCCCGCTGGCCGGGATGCCCTGCGCGGTGTGTGTGGGGAACAGAGGCCGCCAGCGCTAATGAATTAGCCTGATGAGAGGCCCTCCCCGTCCCCTTTCAGACGGAGCCCGGCTCTTCTGGGCGAGAGAATGCAACAGTCTCCTGGTGTTCTCACGCTCCAGCCTGCGCTGGCCCCTCTGTATTTTCCTGATGTCCCCCCTTCCCTCCCCCCCCCATTTTTTTTTCACAGCAGAAGGCCGAGCTGCAGAAAGATAAGAAAAAACGACTGCCGAAACCGGTGTGGCTCAGTGGGTAGAGCGTCGGCCTGCGGACTGAAGGGTCCCGGGTTCGATTCCGGTCAAGGGCATGGACTTTGGTGGCGGGCACATCCCCAGTGGGGGGTGTGCAGGAGGCAGCGGATGGATGTTTCTGGCTCTCTATCCCTCTCTCTTCCTCTTTGTGAAAAATCAATAAAATATATTTTTGAAAGATAGAAGGAAAGGAAGGAAGGAAGGAAGGAAGGAAGGAAGGAAGGAAGGAAGGAAGGGACAGAGGGAGGGAGGGAGGAAGGGAGGGAGGGAGGGAGGGAGGGAGGGAGGGAGGGAGGGAGGGAGGGAGGAAGGAAGGAAGGAAGGAAGGAAGGAAGGAAGGAAGGAAGGAAGGAAGGAAGGAAGAAAAAAGATTGAGTTTGCAGGCGCCGACCAGCCAGGCCAGCCCCAGACCATCAGGGACACCGTCTCAGCATGACTCTGCTCAAAATGTATCTGCCTTTGGCCAAAACCAGTGTGGCTCAGTGGATAGAGCGTCGGCCTGTGGACTGAAGAGTCCAGAATTCGATTCCCGTCAAGGGCATTTACCTTGGTTGCAGGCCCATCCCCAGTGGGAGGTGTGCAGGAGGCAGCTGATCGATGTTTCTCTCTCATCAATGTTTCTAACTCTCTATCTCTCTCTCTTCCTCTCTGTGAAAAATCAATAATATATATATATAATTTTTTTTGTTAAGAAAAGACAAAAAGACTGAGTTTGCAGGCGCTGGCCGGCCAGACCATCCCCAGGCCATCAGCATGACTCTGCTCAAAAGGCATCTGGGTTTGGACGGCCGGGTAACCTGGGTTTGGCCTCCTCCACCTCCTGGCACATTTTTTAAGAATATATGTATAGATACACTGGGATAAAACAGATCCATTAGCTTTGATTAACCTTCCCTAACTGGAGTTAAAAACCTGCCTTCGGCGGCTCAGCCACGAAGGCGGCTGGCGGACGCTTCATCATGTTTAAGAGCCAATTACGGAGGCGGGGAGTGAGCATAAAGCATCGCGGAAGAGCGGGACCCAACAGGCCATCCAGAGGCCAGGGACCAGGATGTCCGTGGATGACGTCTTAGGTCATGCACATTGGGGACTCCGGAATCAGGGTGACCCAGGGACCGGAGACTTTTTTATGTATTGATATTATTTTATTTTTTATTTTTTAAATGTATTTCATTGATTTTTCGCAGAGAGGAAGAGAGAGGGATAGAGAGTCAGAAACATTGATGAGAGAGAATCATCGATCAGCTGCCTTCTGCACACCCCCTACCGGGAATGTGCCCGCAACCAAGGTACGTGCCCTTGACCGGAATTGAATCTGGGACCCTTCAGTCCGCAGGCCGACGCTCTATCCACTGAGCCACACCGGTTTTGGCAGACTTTTATTTTTTTATTTTTTATTTATTTATTTTTTTCTGGCTTACTTAGAGCTTTCTCTGGGGGCCTCAGGAGGCTCCTTGCAACACCTTCAACTTGAAATCCACAGAGGAGAGGTGTTCAAGTCCAAACCAGTTCTAAGTGAGCGAGGCAGGGCGAGAGATTTGAGGAGGATAGAAACTTTAGGAATTTAGGACCACCTGTCGACTGTTTAGGGATACTTCTCATTAAGCATTGAAACACGGCACACACACAGAGCGGTCAAATCAGAAGGGAATTCACTCAAAGAGCCATCCCCACGTGGCCCACACACTTTTTAAAAGGGCCCTAGAGCCCTAGCTGGTGTGGCTCAGTGGGTAGAGCGTCCGCCTGCGGACTGGAGGATCCTGGGTTTGATTCTGGTCAGGTCAAGGGCACGGGTCCTGGGTTGCAGGCTCCATCCCCAGCAGGGGGCGTGCAGGAGGCAGCCGATCAATGATTCTCTCTCATCATGGATGTTTCTATCTCTCTCTCCCTCTCCCTCTGACATCAATTAAAAGACATATATGTATATTTAGCCAAAACCGGTGTGGCTCAGTGGATAGAGCGTCGGCCTGCGGACTGAAAGGTCCCAGGTTCGATTCTGGACAAGGGCATGTATCTTGGTTGCGGGCACATCCCCGGTGAGGGGTGTGCAGGAGGCAGCTAGTCGATGATTCTCTCTCATCGATGTTTCTAGCTCTCTATCCCTTTCCCTTCCTCTCTGTAAAAAAATCAACAAAATATATTTTAAAAAATCAATAAAAATATATTTAAATATATATAAATATAAATATAATATTATATATATATTTATAAATAAGATATATATAAAAGGGCCCTAGGAAGGTCTGTTTTGGGCCTCAGGGCACATCTGGTACAGGAACAATAACTCAGGCATGCAGTGAGTTCACGTCGGGCAGGGTTGGACCGAGCCGGAGTAACGAGCAGGGAGATACTGCAGCTTTCAGGCAAAACGGAGGAACAGCAATTAAAACGGAGAGCAGCGAGCGACAGGCAGTCAGCGAAGGGGAGCCGTGGGAGTGTGGGGCCCAGGACCCTGGCCATGGAGATGCGTGAGGTCAGCAGCCCAGCATTTGTGGCTCAAAGGCTTGTGGGTCTCTCTTCATTTGCATAATCTGCATAAAAATACTGGGTCCTTTTTTTTTTTTTTTTTTTTACTATCTGTTATTGATTTTTTTACAGAGAGGAAGAGAGAGGGACAGAGAGTTAGAAACATCGATCAATGACAGAGAAACATCGACCAGCTGCCTCCTGCACACCCCCTACTGGGGATGTGCCCGCAACCAAGGTACATGCCCCTGACAGGAATCGAACCGGGGACCCCTCAGTCCGCAGGCCGACGCTCTATTCACTGAGCCAAACCGGTTAGGGAAGAACCAGACACTTTTTATATATCATGGGCTCTGACTACATCTGATACTGGCATGGCACTGGTGGGTGGTTTATTTATTTTATTTTGTAAACATATTTTCATTGACTTCAGAGAGGAAGGGTGGGGGGGGGAGAGAGAGAGAGAGAGAGAGAGAGATAGAGAAAGAGAGAGAGAGGTGAATGATGACGGTTTAAATGACACTTTTCCATGCATTATCTCATCTAATCTTCATGGGGAGGAAGCTTGCTTGTGTATAGAAAAAATATAGAAAGACTTGAAACTAAAAACACAGCCTTATTGAGAGGTTGAGCTAAGATGATGCTTAGTGACGGACCACACCACCTCTGTTCCAGGTGGATGTGACTGGAACAGCTATACTATAATCTGTGTTTCAGAAAACACTTTGTGGGTTTGTTTTTTTTTAAAGTATATTTTTATTGATTTTCCACAGAGAGGAAGGGAGAGAGATAGAGAGCTAGAAACGTCGATGAGAGAGAAACATCAACCAGCTGCCTCCTGCACACTCCCTACCGGGGATGTGCCCAAAACCAAGGCACATGCCCTTGACCGGAATCGAACCTGGGACCTTTCAGTCCGCAGGCCGACACTCTGTCCACTGAGCCAAACCGGTTTCGGCTCAGAAAACATTTTGTTTTCTGAAAGTACCTATGTCAAGATCCATATGTGGATTCATTAAGATTTCTTTAACAAATAGATAGATAGATAGATAGATAGATGATAGATAGATTGATTTCAGACGGGAGGAAGGGAGCGAGAGAGAGAGAAACATCAATGGTGAGAGAGAATCATGGATCGGCTGCCTCCTGCACGCCCCACACTGGGGATGGAGCCTGCAACCCGGGCCTGTGCCCTCACCGGGAATCGAACCTGGGACCTCCTGGTTCACAGGTCGATGCCCAACCACGGAGCCACGCCGGCCCTTTTTCCCTTTAAAAACATTTTGTTTTCACACCAAGTCTAGCTCTGAGTCTGTCAAGAAAAGCCCAGCAACAGGCAGGAACAAACACGGTGCACGAAGGCTGGGGATGTCCCGCAGACTCCGGAAGGGACTTGATTCAGGTTCAAGAAGGCTATGTACCCTTCCCCGTCGCCCCGCCATAAACCCACAAATAAACAGCGTCTGAGAGCCCGGCTCTACGGACACGAGACATCTGGAGTCTTCGGAGAGGAATGTGCCTCCTTGGCAGAGTGTCCCCGCTCGGGATCCAGAGCCTCCTCCGGAGGTCACCCATCACCCTGGTGACCAAGCGCTGCCCTGTCCCCGCGCGTCCCCGCACACCCACGTGGACGCTGCCCCTTCTGCCCCCCCTCCCCCCCGCGCCTCCTTAAACGCCGACGAGCTGCAGGGGAACTCGGCCGCATGCCCCGGGGCCCCGGAATGCGACCCCGTTGGTCCATCGCGCGCCCAGTGGTACTCCGTGTAACGGTGCAGCCGGGATGAGGATGCTGAGGGGAGAGGTCAGATAAACAGCACTCATTCTCCATCACGTTCTGCCCGGAGAGGCAGAGCATTCAGAGCAGTGCTTCCCAAACGTTTGACATAGGCGTACCCCCCTCTATTCCATCAATAGATGAAATTCCATGTTCTATTCCATCAAGGGCATTACCTCGGTGGCAGGCTCCTCCCTGGCCGGGGTCCTGGTCGGGATTCCTACAGGAGGCAACCGGTCCATGTGTCTCTCTCACATCGATGTTTCTCTCTGTCTCTCCCTCTCTCTCCCACTCTCCCTGAAAACCAACGGAAAAATGTCCTCGGGTGGGGATGAACAATGCTACCACCAGCAAAAAATTAAATTAACACAGACTGTCGAGACTATTTCACAAAAAAAAAAAAAGGGGGGGGGGATTGTGAACGTACAACAAGCGGCATACTTAATGAGTATTTGTCCTATTTTTTCTTTTAATATATTTTATTGATTTTGTACAGAGAGGAACTGAGAGGGACAGAGAGTTAGAAACATCGATGAGAGAGAATCATCGATCAGCTGCCTCTTGCACACCCCCCACTGGGGATGTGCCCGCAACCGAGGTACATGCCCTTGACCGGAATCGAACCCGGGACCTTTCAGTCCCCAAGCCGACGCTGTATCCACTGAGCCAAACCGGTTTCGGCAGTATTTGTCCTATTACAGTCCATATTTGGATGCCTAGCAATCCCTTTTGAATCCCTGTAAAGCGTTTCACTTAAACTTCATTTTTCACTCCTGCGGGAAACCAGAAGATCCAAAAACACCAGGAAAGGCCCCCGAGACTCCCAGCTCACATTCCCGGCCTCCAGAGGCTTGAAAAGCTTCATCTACTTGAAATGCCTTGATCAGGGTCCAAACGGCATGTGACCTTGAGATAGTTGAGCATTGACCCACGACTGTTTCAAGTCCAAATTGGCCACAGAGACCCCGATGGGCCATGAGCTCATTGTTTATTCTTGCAAAGTATGAATATTTTTGAAATCCCAAGTTGCGAAGGAAGAAGGGACTTTTCGTGTCTCTCGGCCACTGTCACTTCTCTTTTTAAAAAAATACATTTTATTGATTTTTTTTTTTTAAAGAGAGGAAGGGAGAGGGAGAATTCGAAACGTCGATGAGAGAGAAACATGGATCAGCTGCCTCCTGCACGCACACACACACACCCCATTGAGGATGTGCCTGCAACCAAGGTACATGCCCTTGACCGGAATCGAACCTGGGACCCTTCAGTCCGCAGGCTGACGCTCTATCCACTGAGCCACACCAGTTTTGGCATATATATATATATATTTTATATATATATATATAAAATATCATTGCTGTCCTTCACTAGGATAAGCCTCTGCACTTTTCCATGAAACCACACCAGCAATTACATGTGAATCACAAAGTCAGCTGGACGGCGGCGGCGAGGCCAGACTCAATTCCAAGGCCGAGTCCCCGGGCAGCACATGAAAGAGACGAGGCTGCAGCTGGCCAGGCCTGCAGGAAGGCGCGCGCCGTTGACAATGACCTTGGGACGGAGCATTGTTCCGAGATTAGTCCAAAGCGGGGGACGGAGAGAGCGTCTGCGCGCCCTTAAATCATGTTATGGGCCTCGGAGGAGGCGACGGATGGACGGACGGGGTTCCCGGCTCTCTGGGATGCTTGTGTTCCCGCCGAGCTCAATTCCAGAGCCGGCGGGTCCGAGGCAGGGACGAGACGCATTCCATTTTTGTGCTGCACGTGGCAAGAGGGGGGATTTACTTCAAAAAGGAAAGGAAGAGCCCGCTGAGGCCAGGAGGCAGAAATCAATACACGCGGGCGGACAGATTCAGCTGGAATCAGAAGGGGAGTTCACGGTGTATCAGCAACACATTCTCTGGCTTTGAGGGAGTATAAATCTCAGAGACGGCTCCCCGAGCCCCAGAACCGCACGCGGGGTGCTTTGTGTGGGGGGAAATGATGGATTTGTCTCACTGTCGGCTCTCACCTGGCTCCTTCCTTTTGATCTACGGCCAGACAGGAGCCAACGGGAGGACCGTTAGTTCCTGAAAGCAGACTTATCCGGCAGTAGGAAAGGATAGAAGGAGATTGTGATAGAGACAGATTGGGCGTTAATGCCATCTATCTATATAAAAGGCTACCATGCAAATTGTCCGCCCGGGAGTTTGACCAGGAGAGCTTGCCTTCAATCGCTTGCTGTGATGTGCACTAACCACCGGGGGGCAGCGTGGGACACGGCGGGTGACCAGCGGAGGCATCGGGGCGCGAAGGGAGCGAGGGAAGGAGGGGGTGGGGAGGAGGAGAGGCCAAGCCTAGGGGCATCGACCAGCTGCCTCCTGCACGCCCCCTACTGGGGATGTGCCCGCAAACCAAGGCGCGTGCCCTTGACTGGAATGGAACCCAGGACCCTTCTGTCTGTGGGCCGGTGCTCTGCCCACTGAGCCCCACCAGCCAGGGCTGGACACCTACTGGTAAAGCCCAGCCTCCAAAGGGAAAAAACTACCTTCTCGTTTTGCAAGCAATCTTGGTCAAGAGACGTGCACACAACCTCCTTAGGAGTGCGTTTGGAAAATGACCGCTCCCTTCCAGCGTAACTCGGGGATAGAGGGGCCGGGCGGACCTGTCGTCCCGGCTCACATGTCTTCAGGAAATAAAAGTGAAGACGGCACCATAGGCAGTGTGGCTCAGTGGATAGAGCATTGGCCTTCGGACTGAAAGGTTCGATTCCAGTCAAGGGCGCATGTCCAGGGTTTTGGGCTTAATCCCCAGTAGTGGGGCCGGCAGGAGGCAGCTGATTGGTGATTCTCTGTCATCATTGATATTTCTATCTCTCCCTCCCTCCCTCTCCCTCTTTGATATCAATAAAAATGTTTTGAAAACATACTAATAGCCCTAACCGGTGTGGCTCAGTGGATAGAGCATTTGCCTTTGGACTGAAGGGTCCCAGGTTCGATTCCGGTCAAGGGCATGTACCTTGGTTGCGGGCACATCCCCAGCAGGGGGTGTGCAGGAGGCAGCTGATCAATGTCTCTCTCTCCTCGATGCCTCTGGCTCTCTATCCTTCTCCCTTCCTCTCTGTAAAAAAATCAACAAAATATATTTAAAGAACAACAACAACAAAAAGTGAAGACGGGGTGGCTGAGGGGGTGGCTCCACCAAAAATAAGAGGATGCGACTTCGGGAGGTGGAGTAAGCAGCACCCCAGGCTCATTCCACCGTGCCTGGGCCGTGGCCGAGCCTGGGGCAGCGTGTTTAATCAGTGACCCATGCCAAAGCCGGTGTGGCTCAGTGGCTAGAGTGTTGGCCTGCGGACTGAGGGGTCCCAGGTTGGATTCCGATCAAGGGCATGGACCTTGGTTGCAGGCACATCCCCGGAGGGGGGTGTGCAGGAGGCAGCTGGCCAATGTTTCTCTCTCATCATCGACGTTTCTAACTTTCTATCCCTCTCTGTAAAAAAATCAATCAATAAAAATATATATCTATATATTTATATTAAAAAAATGAGTGACCCAGCAAGTAGGGCAGGGGTGGGAACGGGACACCAGCCGGGCCCTCCGTGTGCAGGAGGCGGTATCGCATGACGGCCGCCTCCCTCCGCGGTGTGCCCGGCCCGTCACGGGATACCCCGACGTGTCAAAGGCGGGATGGGAGCCCGAGATCCTATCGCCTCCGCGCAACAAAGCTGCCTTTCTCCGGGCCCTTGAAAAGGGGTCTTTGGACACAGTTCTCCTTGTGTCACCAGCCCCGGGACCCCATTCTCCCCGGGCGGCGATCCGCCTTGCTCTGAGCTGCCCTGGGAGCCGCGTCTCTCCTTTCACGCCGGCGGGTGACCCATTTTAGATGGCAGCTCGCACCCGAGCCGCCCCAGTTCCCTCCCAGGCCCATTCTCCCCGGGGCAGGGCCATCGCTGGGGGTGATCAGAGCACTCGGACCACACACCGGGATGCTTTGTGCGGGGGGAGGTGCCCGCTTAGGAAAGGCTGAGAGGGAAGGTCTTTGGTACTTTTTGAGGCTGAACCTGCGCTTAAATAAACCCATTCATTAAAAATAAAAGAAAGAAGAAGAAGAAGAAGAAGAAGAAGAAGAAGAAGGAAGAGGAGGAGGAGGAGGAGGAGGAGGAGGAGGAGGAGGAGGAGGAGGAGGAGAAGAAGAAGAAGAAAAGATGTGAGAAGTAATGAAGACAGTCTCTACCTGCAGGCCTGGATGTCGGGGTGCGGTTTGACAGATTCTGGGAGGCAGGGCTGCTAGCCCCAAACCAAGGAACAGAGGGCAGAGATGCTTTGTTCTGACTTCCGGTCCGAAGAACCTGGAAATGTGTAGCCAGGGCCAGGCAGGGGCCAGAGGGAAGGCCCGCTTTGCTTTGACCTATTCCAAGAAACGGGCTGAGCTTCTTTTTTTAAAAAAATATATATATTATTAATTTTTTTTTTTACAGAGAGGAAGGGAGAGGGATAGAGAGTTAGAAACATCGATGAGAGAGAAACATGGACCAGCTGCCTTCTGCACACACACACACACACCCTCCCCCCCACCAGGGATGTGCCCGCAACCAAGGTACGTGCCCTTGACTGGAATCGAACCCGGGACCCTTCAGTCCGCAGGCCGACGCTCTATCCGCTGAGCCACACCGGTTTCGGCTAGCTTAGCTTCTTGAGCAAAGAACTGGGAGCCTTTGGGGGGGGGGTCAAACTGTGTTGGTTCTGATGGGTCCTTTTTTAAATATATTTTTATTGACTTTTTACAGAGAGGAAGAGAGAGGGATAGAGAGCTAGAAACATCAATGAGAGAGAATCATCCATCAGCTGCCTCCAGCACACCCTGCACTGGGGATGTGCCTGCCACCAAGGTCCATGCCCTTGACCGGGATCGAACCTGGGACCCTTCAGTCCGCAGGCCGACGCTCTATCCACTGAGCCACACCGGCTTCGGCCACTCTTCCTTCTGATTCCTCCCTTTTCCCCTCGCCGCTTGGAAGCAAGGATGGGGTTCACAGAAGAGCTTTCCCTCAGAGTTTGGATTCCTTTACACACACACACACACACACACACACACACACACACACCCCAGGAGCTCAGAGAGGACACCCATGGAAGCCAGTTACGAACTCTGTCCAGACTTTCCGTAGTTAGTTCCTGGCCATTCCAGGGAAAAAGCTCCTCTCCGGAAGGAGTCTGGCCCGGGAGAAGGAGTGAAAGCATGAGAGCTGTTGGCAGCCTCTCGCCCTCCTACATGTCTGAGGTTGTTTTCATCTCTCGGAGCGCTTTGATACGGGCGAGCGTGGCTACAGGGCTCCCAGCGGCAGGGCGATAACTCACACTAATTATTCCGCGCGCGCACGAAGGCTTGACGAGAGGGAAGCGGACTTTTTCCTTCCTCGTCGACGGTTGTAAAAAAAACGAAGGAACCCGGGGAGGGCCTGGGAGATCTGTGTTCTGGGGAGCAGAACGCCTGCCTCGCACGGGGTTCTCGCCCCTAAATCTCGCCCCTGAAGCTTCCTCGTCCAGACTCCCTGCCTATAGGGGCCAGGCCCCACCAGCCCTGGAGTCTCTGCTTCTCCTACGGAGAAGGGGTGGTATGGCCTGAGAGGAGAGGGCACCTGAAGGAATCCGCAAAAACAATCCTATCATTCGTAAAACCGGGAACACCTATGCTTATGGGAATAGGGGGTGAAGTTTCTTATACAGACACTAGAGCCGATACCGGCAGGAGCAAGGACTGCATGGCTGATGTCTTACAAGGAAACAAGGAATGTTTACAGGTGACAAGGACTCCTTTGCAAGCCCTTCCACAAAAATCTGCTGTGTGTTTACACTGGACGGCCAGATGATGATGATGATGATCTCTGAACACACACTAATCTGGCCACTCAGTGTCTAGCCTGTAGAATAAAAGGCTAATATGCAAATGGTCCCCTCGGCCAGGAGTTCGACCAGCAGGCAGGCTGGACCCCACCCATGTCCCCTCCCCCTGGCCAGCACGAATTCATACACCAGGCATCAAATATATATATATTTGACCTGCAAAGTATAACATATATGATATAATCTATGTTATATATGTTATCTAATATAACATATATGATACATATAATATTATGTTATATTATATTATATTATATTATATTATATTATATTATATATAATAATCTGGCCAATCAGCACATATATACTATACTGAGTGGCCAGATTATTATGATTTCTGAACGCATAATAATTATTTCTTGCATGGATGGGTCTGCCCAGCCTGGCCAGGGGGAGGGGACGTGGGCGGTTGGCCGGCCTGCCTGCTGGTCGGACTCCTGGTCGAGGGGACCATTTGCACATTAGCCTTTTATTCTATGGGATAGACACTGAGTGGCCAGATTGGTGTGTGTTCAGAGATCATCGTCATCCTCTGGCCCCTCAGTTGTACGTCCTCCCGACTGAACCACATGCGTCCCAGCAGCCTGAGGTCGGGCGCAGGAGGTCGGCAGTGGGTTTTGGAGTGCCCCCCCGTCTCCCAGAGCCCATAGAATCCGGGGTCCTTGGCAGCCCCCATTGCACAGGGAGAAGAGGAGGCGCCTGCAGGGACTTCCTCTGGGGAAGGAAGTTTTGTGCTGGTCAACTGCTCCCCCTGGTGGATGAGGAATCAATCTATTGGTGCTGCCATTCTGGGCAGAGAACCAGGAGGGCTCAGGCCCAGGAGAAAGCGGGGGATAGACAAGTATATACAGACGTATCTTCCAGGGGAATGGCTAATTTTCTGACCCCAAATCAGCTGAACTCCCAGCTCAAACCCCTGACCCACTGTGAGCGTCTGTGTGCTAAGAAGCACAAAAATTTGCCTTCCCACATTCTCCTTGTCACCAGGGTTCTCGTTGGAAATGGTGGATTGGAGAGACCAGGGAATCTGTGTTTTGTTTCATTCACCTCTGAACACCATCCGGGACATTTTACTCCTGGACAGCGACCCCAGTGGGGGGCAGCATGGGGGTGTGGCAGCATCTGTGTTCCCCGCTTTCTGTCGCCCGCACCCCTCTCTCTGAGGGGGTCCTGCTGCTGGCGGTTCATTTAGGCCTGGACCCCCTGTCCCAGGTCCCTGATCTCAGGATGAAAGTTTTATGATCTCCCGAGGATCCTCTTTCTACTAACACCCTATGGCTCAGGGGCAATGCCGAAGGCTTGTTTTGCTGTGTTTCCTTAAAGGAACCATCTTGCAGGCCTTGGTATATCCATGGAGTGGAAACTTTACAGGTCAAATGAAGACCAGACTCTATGGCTACTCCCTCTTCTTTCAAAAACTCTGCAGCTTCAGTGCAAACAGTGTATAGGCTGCATAAGGAGGTATTTTTTATTATTTTTATTATTTTAAAATATATTTTATTGATTTTTTTTACAAGGAGGAAGGGAGAGGGATAGAGAGTTAGAAACATCGATGAGAGAGAAACATCAACCAGCTGCGTCCTGCACACCCCCTCCTGGGGATATGCCTGCAACCAAGGTACATGCCCTTGACGGGAATCGAACCTGGGACCCTTCAGTCTGCAAGCCAACGCTCTATCCACTGAGCCAAACCAGTTTCGGCAAAGGAGGTAGTTTTAATATTTATTTAGCAAGACATTTTATACAACGTATTTACGCAAAATAGAGTGTGTTTAGCCTATACATTATTGCCAGGTCAATACTCATGTCCTGATATACACACACACACACACACACACACACACACACACACACATATTTGTCTTTTCCACTTAAAATAAGCATCCATCCTTTACATTTTTTCACCGAAAACTTCTCAAGGGCAAGCATATTAAACTTCAAATTTGTCACGACGATAGAGAGATCTCTCCAGGGAAGAAAACTTACACAGAAGGCATGGCATCTTTTCTTTCCAGACTTACTTTCCGGGCGATGTAAAATGAGCCATCACCTCCTGCACCTCAGAGAATTCGGGGTGAGGGTCATCGATGAGACCCACCTAACATACGTGTCATTTACACGTAACCCACGTGGCTTACCCACCCCCCCAACGTGGAAGTCCGAGGCTCAGTTCCGCGAATCAAACTTGCCAACTTCATCCCGGCCCTCGGATTGGCGATATTAATGATCTTGGCCGTGGGCCAAAGCATCTGGAACATTCAGTGTGGAAAATCACTTAAAATAACTCATCCACTGCCGTCACGAAAAACCAGCCTGTTGGTCACATGACCCCGTCCCTATCGCCCATTGTTTGGACACACTGGAGTCTCGTGTGACCGGGGACACATCCCTGCAGCCAGGACTCACTCACCAATGGCCTAATGCCCAGGCACCGCACGGCTCTGGGCTAAGCCCGGCAGACAGGAAGGTGATTAAGATGCCATCTGGAAAGACACTCACGAAAATAATAATGGGAGCCGAAGCCGGTATGGCTCAGTGCATAGAGCGTCAGCCTGCGGACCAAAAGGTTCCAGGTTCGATTCCGGTCAAGGGCATGGACCTTGGTTGCGGGCACATCCCCAGTAGGGGGTGTGCAGGAGGCAGCTGGTCGATGATTCTCTCTCGTTGTTTCTAACCCACTATCCCCTCTCTCTTCCTCTCTGTAAAAAATCAATAAAATATATATTTTTTTAAAAAATGCAAACGTACGCCATCTCCAGAACCCTAGCAGAGGTCACCTGAGCCACCCTGGACTCCTGTAGTGTGAGGACTCTACTTCCCACGTGTGGCCCGAGGGATCCTGGTGCCTCTTCACACACATTAATTATCTGCGAGTATATATATATAAATGCTCCATATATATATAAATGCTACATGTCCTAGCTGGTTTGGCTCAGTGGATAGAGCATAGGCCTGCAGACTGAAGGGCCCCGAGCTTGATTCCAGTCAAGGGCACGTGTTCAGGTCGCAAACTCGGTGCCCAGTGGGGTTCGTGGGTGAGGCAGCCGATCCATGATTCTCTCTCATCATTGATGTTTCTATCTCCCTCTTCCTCTTCCTTCCTCTCTGAACTCAATAAATAAATTACATATATTATTAAGTTTTTACAGAGAGGAATAGAGAGTTAGAAACATCAATGAGAGAGAAACATTGATCAGCCACCTCCTACACACCCCCCACTGGGGATGTGCCCGCAACCGAGGTACATGCCCTTGACCGGAATCAAACCTGGGACCTTTCAGTCCGCAGGCTGATGCTCTATCCACTGAGCCACACCGGTTTTGGCGATATATATATTAATGCCACATAATGTCTGCTCTGTTCAAATCTTCTCTATTTTCCACGTGTGCTCCATCGTCCCATACGATGTTCAAAGCAGAAAACAGAACCGAGGTCTGATCTTAGCACAACCTCAAGGGATTCCTGTGACTGCTGCTTTCCCCCGAAGGAACAAAACTCACAGGAAACAAGGAAAGCTGCATGTCGGAACAAACTCCTGAACAGACCCCCGCCCCTTTAGCCCTCCACCGTCTCAAGACTTGCAAGGCCGATATTCAGCGGCGGCCCTCCCCACCTCCTCCTCCTCCTCCTCCTCTTCCCCCCGTTCTCTGAACCCCATATCCCTTCGGTTGAAGGAGTAAATCTAATTAGAGGAGCAGGGGAAATGGAGGCCTCGCGGTGAGTCAGGGAAGCCGGAGCGGGCGAACGCGCTTGCAAGATGGAAAATTCCTCAGACGGCCGGGCAAAGTGCTCTCGGTGTTGTAGGAACATCTGGTTTCCTGCGCGTAAAGCCTCTTCCCCGAGGCTGGTGGGGGTGTTTTATTCTAATTGAATTTGTAGTTAATTCCGGATAAAGAGGAGTCTCTTTTTGCTGATGCTGCTCAACGCTGAGGCCCCAAGCCCCCCCAGGACCCGAAGCCCGTGTTTACTCAACATTCACCAAAACGGGCGGCTTCCAGCCACAGTGAAAAGCAACTGTTAACAAGGCCGCTAGCGCTCCTATCCCCCGTAAGGATAAAGCTGAATTAAAAATCTAGAGCTAGGCCCTCACTGGTCTGGCTCAGCGGAGAGAGCTTCGGCCTGCGGACTGAAAGGTCCCGGGTTCGATTCCGGTCAAGGGCATGTACCTGGGGTTGTGGGCACATCCCCAGTGGGGGGTGCGCAGGAGGCAGCTGATCGATGGCTCTCTCTCATCGATGTTTTTCATTGTCCATCTTCCTCTCTGTAAAAACTCAATAAAATATACTTAAAAAAAGAAAAGAAAAGAAAAGTAAAGAAAAGAAAGAAACATCAGTGATAAAAGAGAATCATCGGTCGGCTGCATGGAGCCCGCAACCCGGGCCTGTGCCCTTGACCGGGAATCGAACCATGACCTCCTGGTTCATAGGTCGATGCTCAACCACTGACCTGCACCAGCCGGGCACTCAATACCTCTCATAGGTCAGGAAAGTCCACAGAGAACAAAGCTCACCTGCCCTAGTGTTCTCCTAAACACCACGTGCGGGATGACCAAGGACCATGCTTTCTGCTCTACTTGTGACAGGCAGAGGGAAGGATGGACAGATGGACAGGGAGGAAGGAAGGAAGGAACAAAGAAACGAAGGGAAGAGAGGAAGGGAAGGAGAGAGGAAGGGAGAGAGGGAAAGAGGGAGGGAGGGAGGGAGGAAGAAAGGAAGGAGGAAAGGGAGAGAGGGAGGGAGGGAGGAAGAAAGGAAGGAGGAAAGGGAGAGAGGGAGGGAGGAAGAAAGGAAGGAGGAAAGGGAGGAAGGGAGGGAGGGAGCAAGCGTTGTAGCAGAAGAAATGTTTCTTTGAAAGAACTCAGGATTATGGACCCATGAGAGTGTGTGTAGCCCGCACTGTGCTGCAGGGCACAGAGCCGTCAGAGGAACGGAGTTCAACTTTTCCCCACGCCCTTCAAGGCCTTCCACAAGTCCTGTCACCTTAGGCACTGCCTTTTCCGACTTGAAAAATAATAATCTGGAGGCAGGCCTGCTGCCCCTGTGGAAGCATGAGAGAATGCGGACATTCGAGAAAGACCTGAATCAGTTAAAGGCACAGCCAGGCTGGGGAGAGCTTGCCCGTGAGGCCACATGCTTCCCAGCAGCCGGTGACCTCCAGGCACACACCTGGGCTGGTCAGGTCTCTCTCAGCCCTCCCCACCCCCAGGCCAGGCCCTGGACTATGACAGAGGCCGGACCCGCCTTTCTTAAGGGCACAGGTCACCTAAAGCAACAAGGGGGAGCGGGAGGGAATATTGGATGTCACTCAGCCTCACTGTCGACTTCCTTTCCCTTTAATTATGCCAGAAGAAGAAAACACTAACTGTTAAAAAAAAAATAAAATAAAAAAAAGTCAAAAGAATAACAAGGCCAAGACTCTTCAAGGACTAGACAGCCTTTCAGACCGCAGGCTGACGCTCTATCTACTGAGCCACACCAGCTTAGGCATCACTGATGTTTCTCTCTCTCTCTCTCTCTCTCCCCGCTCCTCTCTCAAATCGGTAAAAATATAAACCAAAAGAAAATCGACATTATCTTCGGGGAAAGGACCCTCGCCGTGATATCAAAGCAACGGATTGCTCCCCTGTCCCTGAGCAGCCACAGTAGTGGGCTGGGCAGCGTGCTCACCATTCTAACACTTTGCTCTCTAGCACCCTACAAGGTCCTAGATAGCTCTTATTTTCGCCTTCCCTCCTCCTCCTCCCCGATCCCAAGGGCTGGAAGCAGCACCTGGATTTTTCTCTGCGGAAAACTCTCAGCCTTACACCATCCCACCCCAGAGCGGCGAGGAATCGGCGTCTGTCCCTCCTTCCCAGGAGCGGGCAGTGGCCACGCGGATGGCATGGTCTGTCCTGGGAACCGGAGTCTCTGAGCAGAGAAACTGGCTGGGAGCACGGAGCCGGCTCGCCTGGGAGCACGGAGCCGGCTCGCCTGGGAGCGGTGCCCTGGAGTGAGGGCCACGCAAGGACTGACACATCCTAGATGGCCTCTCCTGCGCTGCTCTGACGGCATTTCAAGCGTCTCGTTACAGACTCCGCCGGCTCTCGCACGTGGCCCAGTTCTGTCGTCTCAAATGAATCATGGAGGCATCTGCCAATCACACGGGCAGCCTCCCCCTGGCTCTCCTTCAGACTCTCCTATAAACACAGCTTGGATGCCTCTCCCTCCGCGATAGTCACTAAGGACCCCAAGGAGGGCCTGAGCTGGTGTGCCACAGTGGACAGAGCCTCAGCCTGCAGACGGAAGGGTCCCGGGTTCGATTCCGGTCCAGGGCAGGTACCTCGGTTGCAGGCTCTGGCAACCAATGTGTGGGAGGCAACCAATCAATGTGTCTCTTTCACACCGATATTTCTCTCTGTCTTTTCCCCTCCCTTCCACTCTCCGTAAAATTCAATGGAAAAAAATATCCTCAGGTGAGGATGAACAAAAACAAAAAAAAAATGAAATCCTATCTAATAAAAGGAAAACATGCAAATTGACCATACCTTCGCTATGCTCACCAGCCAATCAGGGAGAGTATGCAAATTAGCCCAACTGAGATGGTGGTTAATTTGCATATCTAGGTGCACAGGGAAGAATGACACGAGGGCCTGAATATAACCCATGAAGTTTCAACTGTCTTAATTTCAACGGAAAACACCCGAGACTAATTTCACAAGTCCTCCCGATATATGCTCCCGCCCACCGATTTTGGTTCAAAGTCTAGAGTTTTTTTGCAACTAAATGATTAAATAATACTCTATGCTTTCTTCTGTTTCAAAATTTATCTATTGGATTCCCATTATGACAGAGGGAGGATTTCAGGTTTCCTACTTTGTGTTCATTTTTCCGTAATTCTAGTTAACATCATTAAACCTTTATGTATTGTTCTGTCTACCTTTTTCTGCCTTTTATTTTTTTTAAATATATTTTCATTGATTTTTTACAGAGAGGAAGAGAGAAGGATAGAGAATTAAAAACATCAATGAGAGAGAGACATCAATCAGCTGCCTCTTGCAAACCCTCCACCAGAGATGTGCCCGCAACCAAGGTACATGTCCTTGACTGGAATCGAACCTGGGACCTTTCAGTCCGCAGGCCAACGCTCTATCCACTGAGCCAAACCGGTTTCGGCTTTTTCTGCCTTTTTACCTTTCAACTTCAGTCAGATGCACTATAATTTTTAATTTATTAACAGTGTAATTCTATTATTTCCTGAAGTCACTACAGGTCTCTGCCTTTTTTACTAAATTAAAAGTTTTTCATAAGGTACAGATTACCTTGAATATGTTCACATTTACACGCCCTATAAGAGTCAACTGGCTACTTACTATGTTGCACTTAGTGAATTGGGAAGAGCAGAACATATGAAAGGTATTACATACACATAGGATCGATTTAGAAACACTTCCCTCCTTTTATGTTTCTGTGGAGCAGTTCTTGTCAACGTCTTCACATACGTCCCTGTCCTCTCTCGGAGCCATCTGGGGTGCCATTACTTTTAGAATGCTCCTTGCTTCCATCTTAATTGTTTCACATATAGAAATTTGTTGTTTTTTTTTCTTTTTTGCTGTCCCTATAATTTTATCCCCAGCCGGCAAGTTACCAAGTAGATATTTTTGTTTCATTCGAACGAGAGAATTCACGATCTCCATAGTATAACCATGGACGGACTGCTTTCTGTTGTTCATCCCCACCCAAGGATATTTTTCCGTTGATGTTTAGGGAGAGTGGGAGAGAGAGAGAAGCATCGATGTGAGAGAAGCATATCTGATTGGTTGCTGTCTGCAGGTGCCCCAACCAGGAGGAGCCTGCAACCAAAGTACGTGCCCTTGACCGGAATCCAGCCCAGGGCCCTTTGGTCCACAGGCCGACACTCTATCCACTGGGCCAAATGAGCTAGGGCTGTTTTTTTTTTGTTGTTGTTTGTTTTTTTGTTTTGTTTTTTTTAATATTGGGGTGGATTGTGAAGAGCCTTATGTTTTCTTTTCTTTTCTCAATATATTTTTTTGATTTTTTTACAGAGAGGAAGGGAGAGAGATAGAGAGCCAGAAACATCAATGAGAGAGAAACATCGACCAGCTGCCTCTTGCACACCCCCCACCGGGGATGTGCCCGCAACCAAGGTACATGCCCTTGACCGGAATCGAACCTGGGATCTTTCAGTCTGCAGACCGATGCTCTATCCACTGAGCCACACCAGCTAGGGCTCCATTTCTTCTCGAAGGCACTTGAGGCAGCACCTGCCCAAGAAAAATACGCCTCTGACACCCATGCTTGCCAGGCCTACCGACACATTAATTTTACGGCGGGAGACTAAACCTGTGCTTATAAACCAGGCTGTCCAGACGTAGCAGTGGGCAGGGCCCGAGGTTTTATGCAGACAGAGTGCAATTTTTGTTATTATTGCAGCTGCCCGTTGGTATGTTAAGGCGAGTTTTTATGGAGCCATGCCTGGAGGCTTCTGAAATGGAGGGGTTCAATTATTTCCTAAAAATCTAATAATTAAGTACATGAATGAGCCTCGCCAGAAACCTGGCGACCGGACTGCAAGGATTAGACAGCGGAAATGTGAACAGGAGGGAGGAGGTCTCCGTCTTTGCGGAAAGATCTCTTTTTAAAAAATTTATTTTATTGATTTTTCACAGAGAGGAAGAGAGAGGGATAGAGAATTAGAAACATCACTGAGAGAGAATCATCCATCAGCTGCCTCTTGCACACCCCCTACTGGGGATGTGCCCGCAACCAAGGTCCATGCCCTTGACCGGAATCGGACCTGGGACCTTTCAGACCCATCAGTGGACCGATGATGCTCTATCCACTGAGCCACACCGGTTTCGGCCACCAAGAAGCTTGCACTGTAGGACTCACCCAACCACGTTGACATCTGGCTTTGTTGATTTGTTACTGTCAGCAGGGTCATCCAGGCAGACCTGGGAAAGCTGTTTTATCTGTCTTTTACTCTCACCTCTGTATTGTTCAAGCCTTTCCACAGGTTTCTGTTGAGACGCCCTGGAGAACCTCAGCATACCTCAGAAAGAGTTTGAAAGAGAACTTTGAGCCCCGCCTGGAACTGTCAAACACACCTGAACTTCCCTTTGCGACGAACGCCAGCCATCAGACGCACTAAATAAAACCTGCAATTAATGTGCGCAAAGGGGGGAAACTTAAACGGGCCATGAGAACTATTTTGCTCTAATTGTGCACTAATGGCCCTCGATCACATGTATGAATACGTGTCCTGGTGCCCAGCCGGCGTGGTGGGGCGTGACCTGTGAACCAGGAGGTCAGGGTTCGATTCCCGGTCAGGGCTCATGCCTGCCTGGCAGGCTCCAGCCCCAGTGTGGGGCGTGCAGGAGGCAGCCGACCCATGATTCACCTTCATCATTGGTGTTTCTATCTCTCTCTTTCCCTTCCTCTCTGAAATCAATAAAGATATGTAATTTAAAAATACATGTTCCGATGGGGAAAGGAGGGCCCTGTTTTCATCTGGAAATGTGCATTATCCGGATTTACTTAATCATCAAACATGTTTCCCCCCCTCCATGAACAGTTGGGCAAATACAGTCTTGGAGAAATTAAATGCATTTTACCCAGAGTTGCTTGGGAAGATAGTTCTTTTTTTTTATAAAATATATACCGGTATATATATTTTATTGATTTTTTTTACAGAGAGGAAGGGAGAGGGAGAGAGAGTTGGAAACTTTGATGACAGACAAACATCCATCAGCTGCCTCCTGCACACCTCCTACTGGGGATGTGCCCGCAACCAAGGCACATGCCCTTGACCGGAATCGAACCCGGGACCTTTCAGTCTGCAGGCCGACGCTCTATCCACTGAGCCAAACCGGTTCCGGACGGAAGATCATTCTGAATTATATCTAATAGAGCTGTTGCTATTTCTGCTATTGTTATGGCTAGTGGAGGGTTGTTGGGGGTCAAAATTCAATGGATGCCCAGATGACCTTTCCCCCCCGCCCCCCTCCTTCGTGTACAAAAGCTGGGAGGTGGTGAGAAGATGACTTTCAGCATTGACACTTCTCCAATACCACTTTACACGTTCCTTTCCACGGAGTCAAAGAGAAAAGCAGAGAGTCCCGGTTTGAAAGGGCAGAAAACCATGAAGGTGAGGACTAGAGGCGGGGGGAAGGGGAGGCGGGGAGGAGAGAAAAGGGTGATGTTACAAGGCAGACAATAGCTGTTCTGTGCGGACGCCTTCTCCTGCAGTTTGTCAGAGAAAGCGACAAAAGATTTCTTCCAACGTGTGCCTTCTACCTGCCTGGTGTTATGACGGAATGAGAAGATGGCCTAATTTCACAAACCCGTCTGAGCTTTTCTGGGTATAGATTTTTTATTGGGGGTGGGAGTGGGGGGAGAAAGGGGGCGCGGCATTGAATCCCTTGCACGATGGGTACCAACTTCGAGAGAAAAGCCTGCACATCCTGACGTTCAGATTCCGCCCCTCTCGCTGCTGCTCTGCCCTTGACCCCATCCCCTCTCTTCCCGGCACTTGCTCAGCGGCCCCCACACCCCCTCCCCCAGTCTGATTCCATTTTGTCATCGGTGCCTGGAAACGCGAGGGAGGATAAAAATGCAGCGCGACCCGCCGGCAGCACCGATGCCCTCCCGTTCGGAAGCTGACAGAAATATCAGGAAGCTGACAGTAAGATATGCAGAGAAAAAAGGACCTGCAAACAGCAGCCAACCCCAGGCTGGCTGGTGCCTTCCCTGCAGGGGCGCGCCTCGCAAACGGAAACGGCAGCTGTGGGATTTATTATCGCGGGCATCCCCTGTTCAATCGGACAGTATGCAAACCTATCTATATATATAAAAGCCTAAGCCACTTTGCCGAAACCGGTGTGGCTCAGTGGTACAGCGTCAGCCTATGGACTGAAAGGTCCCAGATTCGATTCCCGTCAAGGGCATATACCTTGGTTGCGGGCGCATCCCTGGTGGGAGGGTGTGCAAGAGGCAGCTGGTCAATGTTTCTCTCTCATCAACATTTCTAGCTCTCTATCTCTCTCCCTTCCTCTCTGTAAAAAATCAATAAAATATATTTAAAAAGCCTAAGCCACGCTGATGACTGAAGGACTGGAATGGCCAGTGGACCAGTCACTCTGGGACATGCACTGAGCAACAGGGAGAAGATGCTCAATGCAGGAACTGACCACGGTGGCCAGTGAGCTCCCACAGCCAACCTTCTGAGGCCTCTCCCCCCAGCCAACCAACCTCCCGTGGCCCCTCCCCCCAGCCTTGATGGGGGGGGACCAGGAGGGCAACATCCCACAGTCCTTCCCACCAGCCAGCCAACCTCCTGCAGTCTCTCCTCCCTGCTGGCTGGCCCCCCTAATAGGCCCTGATTGTGGGGTTGGCCAGCCAACCTCCCGGGGTTCCTCCTCCCAGCCTTCCAGCCCCCCCCCCCCCCCCCCCCCCCCCCCCCCGCCCCATACACCTCAATTGCAGGCCAGGCTGAGGGACCCTACCCATGCACAAAGTCATGCATTAAGATTCTAGTGATATATAAAGAATGCCAAAGGGGCCCGGCTGGCATGGCTGAGTGGTTGAGGATCAACCTAAGAACCAGGAGGTCACGGTTCGATTCTCGGTCCAGGCACATGCCCGGGTTGTGGGCTTGATCCCCAGGGTGGGGTGTGCAGGAGGCAGCGGATCCATGATTCTCTCTCATCGTTGATGTTTTTCTCTCTCTCTCCCTACCTCTCTGAAATCATCAACAAAAGCAAAGAAAATCGAAGGGGAAGCTAGGGAAGATGAGATGGATGACCAAGAGACAGAAGGACTCCAGGGAGCACTGATGGGAGAAACTGCCACCTTGAGTGGAGTATTGGCCCACAAGTTTGTTACTATTACTTTAAAATACATATACTTTTTTATTTTATTTATTATTATTTTTTAATATATTTTATTGATTTTTTTTTTTTTTACAGAGAGGAAGGGAGAGAGAGATAGAGAGCTAGAAACGTCGATGAGAGAGAAACATCGACCAGTTGCCTCTTGCACACCCCCTACCGGGGATGTGCCCGCAACCAAGGTACATGCCCCTGACTGGAATCGAACCTGGGACCTTCCAGTCCTCAGGCACATGGTCTACCACTGAGCCAAACTGGTTTCGGCTTGTTATTATTACTTTAAAAGCAGGTTTTAGGAAAGGAAGAATAACAGCTTTAATTCAATTTGCATATGAATAGAGGAATAGGCAGGGGATTAGGAAGGAACTCCTAGCTGGGAGATGAGCTATGGGACAAAGGCCTCCTGATTGGGAGTCTGTGTGAGGTGAAGGTATTCTCCTGCCTGTGGGTCTAGTTCAGGGTGCTCCCAACAGGTTGAGACCATGTCCTGGAAAACGTCTCAAAACACTATTTTTTGCAGTCCTGTGTTTACCCTCCTTTCAATGACTCCAGCTTACACTGTCTGTAACCAGAAGGCATTGCACGTATTTTGAATGAAAGACACATGTGTGAATAACTTCCATTTTGGAGGTAAGACTCTTAGATCTTGATTTGAGCTGACAAGGGGTGATGGAAACCACCACCTTCTATTTTTAAAATATATATATATATTTTTTTAAATTGATTTCAGAGAAGACTGGAGAGGGAGAGGGAGGAGAAACAGAGGGATGGAGGGAAGAAGGGAGAGAGAGAGAGAGACATAGAGAGAGAGAGAGAGAGAGAAAGAGAGAGAGAGAAAGAGAGAGAGAGAGAGAGACAGAGAGAGACAGAGAGAGAGAGAGAGAGAGAGAGAGAGAGACATAGAGAGAGAGAGAGAGAGAGAGAGAGAGAGAGAGAGAGAAAGAGAGAGAGAGAGAGAGAGAGAAACATCAATGATGAGTGAGAATCATTGATCGGGGAGAGAGAGAGAGAGAGAGTGAGAGAAACATCAATGATGAGTGAGAATCATTGATCGGCTGCTTCCTGCACGCCCCCAAATGGGGATGGAGCCTGCAATCCAGGCATGTGACCTGACCGGGAATCAAACCTGGGGCCCTTCAGTCTGCAGGCCGATGCCCTATCCACTGAGCCACACTGGCTAGGGCTAAAATCACCACCTTCTTCGTATGAAGTTGATGCAAACGTGGACTGGCCCTCCTGTGGCAGACTAAGATTGGAGCGAAATGGTTAATACTGCGCTCAGGAAAATAGAACTCTCTGCATCTGCATAATATTGCCCTCAGGCAAGTTCAGTCTGATGGCCGGTCAAGTTGGTGGGATAAAATCGAGTAAATTGGTGCTTCCGTTGCCTGTGCGTGTCAGTCTTTAGCATGATCCTATGCGCCTCTTGGTCACAGCTGTGGAGAGCCACATCCTTGTACTAAATCTGGTTGATATAAAATCACCACATAGCTAAACTTTAATTTTCATCTTTCAACCCTTTCAAGTACATGCAATAATAATTTCTATTAAAAAACAAGGGGCTGCCGAAACCGGTTTGGCTCAGTTTAGGGGTGTCGAACTCAATCAGAGGAGAAGGGGCCAAAATCTAAAATCCAGCCTAAATCACGGGCCGAATGGTTTACTGAACAGTCATAAACTGTCATTGTGATGGAAACGCAGCGGAGTGCAGTGATGACAGCGCGGTGCGGGCCACATTGCAAGGCCTGGCGGGACAGATTTGGCCCTCGGGCCTTGTGTTTGACACATGTAGGATAGAGCATCAGCCTGTGGACTGAAGGGTCCCGGGTTCGATTCCAGTCAAGGGCATGTACCTTAGTTGAGGCCCAGGTGGGGGTGGTGCAGGAGGCAGCTGGTCGATTATTCTCGCTCACTGATGTTTCTAACTCTCTATCCCTCTACCTTCCTCTCTGTAAAAAATCAATAAAATATATGTTAAAAAAAATAAGGAGCTATAGTAACGTATTTTTCTGCACCTGCCTCATGTAAGTTGTATTGAAATATTCCCATATTAATTTCCAATGCCCTAGATTGTGTTTTAAAAAAACAAACAAACAAAAAAAAGCTGGGAACGGTTTGGCTCAGTGGATAGAGCGTCGGCCTGCGGACTGAAAGGTCCCGGGTTCGATTCCGGTCAAGGGCATGTACCTTGGTTGCGGGCACATTCCCAGTAGGAGGTGTGCAAGAGGCAGCTGATGGATGTTTCTCTCTCATCGATGTTTCTAACTCTCTATCCTTCCCTCTTCCTCTCTGTGAAAAATCAATAAAAAATATACTTAAAAAAAAAAAACAACAACAAAGGGGTAGGGGTTGATGATGGGAGAAGTAGACTCTTTGAAGAAAAGGAATCTTCCAAGCTCACCAGATTCTTTATCTCCTCCGTGAGCAGGGCTGTCCGTGTCACAAATTGGAGAAATCTGAATAATCCTTAAGATGTTCTTTTTTTTTTTCTTTTTTTTTTTTTTTTTTAATCTCTTTCGTCCTCTCCCTCATTCGTCATTTTTCAAGAACGGATGTCCGTCCTCACTCTGCGGAGGAAAGAGGACTCACGCAGCCTGTAAACCCAATGAGCCATTAAATAGGTGACAATCATCGCGATAGAAGTTTGGAATATTTAATGAGGGCCGGAAACTAACTCCTCGGAGCCCGGCGCCCTCCATTACTTCCTGGGATACTCCCCCAAAACATCAACCGGCTCTTTGGCACAGCCATGAAACGCTCTGCGAGGCGTCTAAGGCCGAGATGGGAGCTCGTATGTCATCATTAATTGAAGGGCTTGACGTGCTTGTGCGTGGCCAGTCATAAAGCTTCAAAGTGAATGCAGCGGAGATCCTTGAGATGCTGGGAAAGGTGACATTGTTAACCTCAAGGCCCTGTCAGCCGTGTTTACTTGTTCTTGTGTGTTTTTAATTCGCTCTTCCTGGGGAATTTGTTATTCTTTCCCCCCCACCCCTTTTTTTTTTTTTTTCAATTGGGTCCCACGGGTGGTTTGTCCACACATATTTTTCATAGATGCATATTGTTATCACAATTAATTTTTTTTAAATATATTTTATTGATTTTTTTTACAGAGAGGAAGAGAGAGGGATAGAGAGTTAGAAACATCGATGAGAGAGAAACATCGATCAGCTGCCTCTTGCACACCCCCCTCTGGGGATGGGCATGCAACCAAGGTCCATGCCCTTGACCGGAATCGAACCTGAGTCCTTTCAGTCCAGAGGCTGACGCTCTATCCACTGAGCCACACCGGTTTCAGCACCATTATCACAATTGAATGAATACTCATATTTGGGCGCAATTATGTTGCTTCTGATCTTTCTCTCATAGATAGGAAATTTGCGTTGAAAATAGTGTATGTTGGTGAGTAAAGTTTTGGAAGTATAATGACTGGATGAATGAATAGGGTGATCTTTAAAACGAGACTTAAAAACATATAGTTGGGTTCTGTAGTGATCCAAGAAGGACATGTCTCCTTAAAAATGCAATAATTTTGCCCGTATCAGTGGGATATATCGATAGCTCAGTGGATAGAGTGTCGCCCTACAGACTGAAAGGTCCCGGGTTTGATTCTGGTCAAGGGCATGTACCTTGGTTGTGGGCACATCCCCATTGGGGGGTGTGCAAGAGGTAGCTGATCGATGATTCTCTCTCATCGATTTTTCTAACTCTGTATGCCTCTCTCTTCCTCTCTGTAAAAAAAAAAATCAATAACATGTATAATTTTAAAAAAGAATTATATATTTTCTATATATAATGTATAAAAGGCTAATATGTAAAGTGCCCCCCCCTGGGAGTTTGCTCGCAATGACATGCACTGACCACCAGGGGGCGGCGTGGAACATGGCAGGTAACCAGCAGCAGTGGTGGCCAGTGGCTGAGGGAGCTAGGGAAGAAGGTAGCGGGGCAGTGGGAAACCTGATCTGCCCTGATCAGCCAGGCCTAAGGACCCTGCCCATGCACGGATTTCATGCACTGGGCCTCTAGTTATGATATAATCCGAGAAAGCAAGCAAAGAAGAAATAGAAATATAAAAAAAAAAAAAAAGACAAACCTTCAAAATACACATAGCATCTGGACCAGTGTGTTCACCATTGTTCAATGAACCAATATTTTCTTGCCGAACACGTGAGTGCAATGCGTGACTTCCTATCGAGTCCCTCTGGTTCACTGGCCAACAGCGGCCTATTGAGCAACCGAGCGTCTGCTCCTTTTCCTCCCATATTATTATTATTATTATTATTATTATTAGGACAAAGTAAGAAACAGTGTGTGGCTCCGTCCAAAGGAAATTCCACCCCCCGCCGTTTTCTCAGAACGGCTTTCATGTGGATGGCTATTTCTCTTGGTTTTAATGAACCTAATTTACGGGATTGGCAGTTCTGTCCAAAGTTCACCGAAATACCACGCACGGCTGACCTCAGGCCCGTGCCTCCGGCCAAGGACAACACGCCACGGCGGTCAGATATACGTGTTGTGGACTTTTTGTCTGCTTTTGCAATAACACCGGAAAGCATTCTTTAATTAAGATTTAAAGCCGCAACCGATTCATTTTTCTGTGCAAACAACCCGTGCCAACAACAGGATGTCAGCAGCGTAAATTTTACTTTCCCCGAGCAGAGGCATGCTGGGAGGGACTTGGGCGCAGGTCAAAGGTGAGAGTGTGACCGAGGGGAGACTGGGTTGGAGCCTAGAACGTTCTCTGAGGCTAAGGACGCTGTCCGGTGCTGTGGGATGGGTGGTCACTCACTCCATAGCACTTTTTTTTCTTTTTAATATATTTTATTGTTGTTGTTTTTCTTAAATATATTTTATTGATTTTGTACAAAGAGGAAGGGAGAGAGAGAGAGAGTTAGAAACATCGATGAGAGAGAAACATCGATCAGCTGCCTCTTGCACACCCCCTACTGGGGATATGCTCGCAACCAAGGTATATGCCCTTGACCGGAATCGAACCCGGGACCCTTCAGTCCGCAGACCGACGCTCTATCCATTGAGCCAAACTGGTTTCGGCTGTTGTTTTTTTTTTCTTTACAGAGAGGAAGGGAGAGGGACAGAGAGTTGGAAACATCGGTGAGAGAGAAACATCGATCAGCTGCCTCCTATACAGCCCCCACTGGGGATGCGCCCGCAACCAAGGTCTGTGCCCTTGACCGGAATCGAACCTGAGACCTTTCAGTCCTCAGACCAACGCTCTATCCACTGAGCCACACCGGTTTCGGCAGCTTGTCTTTCTAAACTTGTACCTCCCTCGGCCTGCCAGTCAGCGCCTTGCACACCGCGCACAGCCCCCCTCCCCACAGGTGCTGGTGGGATGAAGGAATTTGCTCTCCATGAAACTCTGCGACCGTGGGAGATGCATGGAGCAATCACAGCTCCTGTGTTGCTCTCCTCTCACTTTGTTCCTGCAAACCCCTACCCCCCAATGCCCCGCCCCCCACCCCCAGCACACCCAGGGCATGGTATGTCTTCCTGCTGAGGGGGAAGGGGTGTTCACGTCCATAAGAGGCCTCCCTCCCGCCCCACGTTGCCGGCCCCGCACTGAGGACCCAGCAGCGCCCAGTTCACACGGGGGTCAGCGAGATAAAAGCCCTCGGCTCGCCCCCTCCCGGTTCCTGAGGCCGGTGCCTACAACTTCCGTCCTTTATTTATGGCCCTCGGCGAGGACCTGCCGGCTCTGCTCACGGAGGCTGGGGCCTGGGCTTCCTCACCCCCGCTCCCCATTTCTGCCGGGGGCACGTTGCCCTGCTCTGTGCTGGGGTCCGAAGGGACAGAGAGAAGCTGGGCCTCCTGGGACATTCTGTGTCCACCACGAGGGCAGGAGAGTTGAAATGGGGGGAGAAGCCGGCTAGTCCACCTAGACCTGGAGGCCATCACACACACACACACACACACACACACACACACACACCCGCCTCCATGGCTGAGGCATCCAGATGCAGAGAGATTTACGGCAGCCGTAGCAGGGCCGACTAGGAATGGAGGCGAAGATGAATAGGAAGCCCCCTGAGTGCCTGGGTTCCTATAGAAGGTGCTGGAAGCATGCCCAGGGCCAGAGCAGCCCCCGGCCTCGGGCCCATGCAGGCCTCAGCCCACCAGCTCTTTCCTTTTCTTTTCTTTTATATATATATATTATTAATTTTTTACAGAGAGAAGATAGAGATGGAAACATCCATGCAAAGAGAGGATCATGGGCCAGCTGCATCCTGCATGCCACCTGCTGGGGATGGAGCTCGCAACCCTGGCACATGTCCTGACCTAGAATCGAACTATGACCTCCTGGTTCAAAAGTCGATGCTCAACCATTGAGCAACACTGGCCGGACTGTGCATCGGCTTTTTATTTATTTTTTTAAATATATTTTATCGATTTTTTTTACAGAGAGGAAGAGAGAGGGATAGAGAGTCAGAAGCATCGATGAGAGAGAAACATCGATCAGCCGCCTCCTGCACACCCCCACCTGGGGATGTGCCCGCAACCAAGGTCCATGCCCTTGACGGGAATCGAACCCGGGACCTTTCAGTCCGCAGGCCGAGGCTCTATCCACGGAGCCACACCGGTTTCAGCCTGGCTTTTGATTTCCCTCCAAGGATGGCCCTGGGACCACCTTGCTCAGAGGTGGTGGACTCCGATGCACACAATGGGACGGAGACACCGGCCTGCCCCTTTGATGCGGCGGCCATATGTCAGGGCTTCCTGTCTGGCCCTCTCCCCGAATCACCCACCTCCTGCCTTTCTCTTCCTGCCCTGGGACGGATGACTTCCGCCAGCCTCCCTGGGGACGGGGACGGCCATTCTCCTGCTGCTGGGTGTTTGCTTATCAGCCGCGCAGGGAGGTGCGTGTGAGGCCCAGGGAGGAAATGCTGGCCCGTGCGGCACCTGCATCCTTTCTCCGGGGCCGGGGGTCGGCGGAGACTGAGAAGAGATTGACAATGGCAGGGCGGACGGGGCTGGGTGAGGCGGCGGGAGGACGGGGTGGACAGGAATCACTGCAGGCAGCGAGACGGGAGCCGCCGGCCCAAAGCCATCAGGGTTATTAGAAAGCAAGAGCAACCTTTTTATTTTATTTATTGTTGTTTTTTAAATATATTTCATTGATTTTTTTTTTTACAGAGAGGAAGGGAGAGGAGAGAAATAGAGAGCCAGAAACATCGATGGGAGCGAGACACCGACCAGCTGCCTCCTGCACACCCCACACCAGGGATTTCGGTCAGGCACATCCCCGGTAGGGGGTGTGCAGGAGGCAGCTGGTCGGTGTCTCTCTCCCATCGATGTTTCTAGCTCTCTATCCCTCTCCCTTTCTCTCTGTAAAAAATCAATAAAATATATATATTAAAAAAAAACAAAAATGCGCATCCCTCTTCACACCTTCTCCAGCGAGTGTCTGCGGCAGCGTATTCGGGAATGGGAGCAAGCACAAATGCAAAAATGGGGAAGAAGAAGAAGAAGAAGAAGAAGAAGAAGAAGAAGAAGAAGAAGAGGAGGAGGAGGAGGAGGAGGAGGAGGAGGAGGAGGAGGAGGAGGAGGAGGAGGAGGGGAAGGAGGAGAAGGAGGAGGAGGGGGAAAAAAAGGAAAGAAGAAAGAGTGTCGATGAATAATGGAACATTGCAGACCCATCTGGCTCCGGAGAAGTCTCTCCGTGTCTCACTGCAGCCAATTACAGAGCACGCTCGCCTGAGAGAGCCGCTCTGTCCCAAGGCTCATGCTGTTCTCCCTCGGGTTCCTGCGCAGATCCGCTGGGACCCACCTCGGAGGTTAGCGGCCATATGGCCGCCCTTTATGGCGCTCCATCCTCCGCTTGCTCTCCGCTGGGACGTTCGGGTGGGACATAAATCCACGGGGTCGTCGGCGCCATCCAAGGGGTGGGGGTAGGGGGGGACCTGGGGTGGGGAAGCTGCAGGGTCTTCCCGGGTCCTGGCACCCCGACAATGGTTTCCCTTTTTATTTTAAAATATATATTTTTTTATTGATTTTTTACATTCAGAGAGGAATAGAGAGAGGGATAGAGAGTTAGGAACATTAATGAGAGAGAAACACCCATCAGCTGCCTCATGCACACCCCCTACTGGGTTTAACGGAAAACCCTATAGAGTTGAGTCACAAATGCAAGGAATCCAACGCCAAGATGCTGAGACACCACTGGGAGGGACTCCATGGGCCATTCGCCCGCACAGCTGGGAGGGCCAGGAGGTCCCAGGTCCCCTGGCCTTGGGGGCAGGGAGCTCACACAGCATCCGGCGTCTCCCTCGTCTTCATCTCCGCTGTTCTCTGCGGGCCTCATTGCCTCTGATGGGCTCACTCTGCCAGACACGGGCGGCTCGCCCATCCCTAGGTGTTTTCATCACCAAGGGAGAGCCGTCTCTAATTACCGTGCTTCCCCGAAAATAAGACATCCTCCGAAAATAAGACCTACTGACAGGTTTCCTTCTGAGTGAAATATAAGGCATCCCCCCGAAAATAAGCCCCACCCCCCCCCCAGGCTAACCATGAGAAATTTGGTCCACTGATTCTGAAAGAAATGGAGTCACAAGAAATTCACCTGGAAATTCAGGAATTGGATTGTTAGGATGATGCTCCAGAAGATGATGACATGATTGTCATGGAATAAATGAGTCAATTCTTGATCCTGTAGGATTCACAGTGTGTCTGGTTTGTGTTGACAACGACCGTCCTGCCGTACCGTATACAGGTAGTAAATTTCCTTTATTTTCATTTAACAATAAATGTGTACTGTATTCTTCTTCATGGAAAAATTAAGACATCCCCTGAAAATAAGACCTAGTGCATCTTTGGGAGCAAACATAAATAGAAGACACTGTCTTATTTTCGGGGAAACAGGGTAGCTCTCTATCCTCTCTCTCTTCCTCTCTGTAAGAAAGTCAATAAAATATATAAAATAACATAAAAAAGAGAAGAAAAGGAGTTGGTTAAAAAAAATAATAATAATAATTATATGTGCACCAATGCCTGGATGGACCAGTAGACACAGCGACTGCCCAGATGTTTTTAGAGTTGTTCAGGTGTGCCTGTGGCTTTTCTCGTCTGTGCCAGCTTTACGATATGGAATCCTCAAGGCGCCTCATTACAGGAATGCTGTTTTTACCACCTTCCGAGTGAGAAAACGGAACACCGAGACCTCGCCGGGGGCGGGGGGGGGGGGGGGGGGGGGGGGGAGGGGGAGAGGGTGAGGGAGGAGGCCCCAGAGGAAGTGGTGTTGCTGTAGATCATCACACAGCAAGCAGCCAGCCACTCATTCAAAATGGATGCCTCGCCCCCCGGCTGGGGTGGCTCAGTGGATAGAGGGAGCGTCGGCCTGCAGACGGAGGGGTCCCGGGTTTGATTCCCAGGCAAGGGCGTGCCCTGGTTTTGGGGTGTCCTTTTATTGAAACAAAAGATTTTGTTTTCACCCTAACGGGTGTGGCTCAGTGGATAGAGCGTCGGCCTAAAGACTGAAGGGTCCCAGGTTCGATTCCGGTCAAGGACATGGACCTTGGTTGCGGGCACATCCCCAGGTGTGTGTGGGGGTGTGTGTGTACAGGAGGCAGCTGATCGATGTTTCTCTCTCATCGATGTTTCTAACTCTCTATCCCTCTCCCTTCCTCTCTGTGGAAAAAAAAAATCAATAAGATATATTTTTTAAAAATACAGGAGGGAAAACCATTTCCTGTCCGATCCTTGATATTCTAGGTTCCAAAGGATTTTTTTTTTTTAATTTTTCATTTTAACCCCGGTCTTAATTGCCCTTCAGGATCAAAATTAATTGTGCTTGCCGCTGAAAGGCCAGCGCCGGAGAAGGTGGCTCCAGGGTGCCTGCGGCCCATGCATCTTCGGTAAGTGGCTGGCCTGCCGCCCGCGGGGAGGGGTGCTGGGAAGGTGGACTTGACCGAGGCTATCCATTACGGCCCAATTAGCCTGAGGATCGCTCTCAGAGTCGTCAGGGCGGTCTCGGGAATGCCGGGATCTCTAATGGGGAGCACAGTGTGGCCGGGGAGGGGGCCTGAGCCACTGCCGCCCCCTGTGTGGGGCAGGAGGGAAGGAATGGCTTTGGCTGGACCAGTGGACTGCCACGGCCGCTGCTTCTCTCCATGTTTCTGTCCCCCCAAATGCCTCCATTACTCTTGCCACTTTTTTTTAAAACATATTTTCTTGATTTTTTTTTTACAGAGAGGAGGAGAGAGGGATAGAGAGCTAGAAACATGGACCAGCTGCCTCCTGCACGCCCCCTACCGGGGATGTGCCCACAACCAAGATACATGCCCTTGACCGGAATCCAATGTGGGACCTTTCAGTCCGCAGACCGATGCTCTATCCACTGAGCCACACCGGTTTCTGCCAAAAATCGGGACTTTTTAAAAGACGCTTCCTGCTTCTTGGGGACCCGCAGGCCAGAGTCAGCATCCAGGACTGGTGTCCGGGGGCTCACTCCGGCCCTGGCCTGAGACCCCCTCTTCCCCAAGCCCCTCTGTGCTGCTCAGAAATGCTGGGAATGCAACGGGAGCCTGACCCGGACCGGTGCTGGCCTCTGGGGAGGCACTGAGCTCTGCCCCCGTCTCTGGAACGGCTGGTGAAATGTCCCCTTGCTCTCTGGCCCCTGCTCGGGCCTGCCGTCTGCCCTCGGCCCAGACTCGGTGGCCCCGGCTATATTTAGACGCATTAATGCCACGTGCTGGTAATGGACGGGGCCAGAGGGCTCGGAGCGTCTCTCTCTCTCTCCCGGTCCTGCCTTGTTACCTCTGACAGCCTCTCAGGGCCGGGAGAGACCTGTCTGGCTCTTCCTACTCCTCCCCTGCCTGGCCACTAAGTACTTTCTCAAGGGGACATCCATCTTGGATGCCAGAGCCTGGGGATTTGCATTGCAAATAGCTCATCCTGGTGACAGGTCCCCATGGGAGCAGGGCCTGAGACTGCCCCTGGGGGAGAGCCGCAAGGGGGAAGCCACATGGCAGTCCAGTCTGATGCAGAAGGAAGGCAAGGAGGGAAGGGGGTGGGCAGAGATCAGACCCCTTGCCTTTTTGTTTTATTTATTGTATTTTTATTGATTTCAGAAAGGAAGAGGGAGGGAGGAAAAGAGAGAAAGAGAGAGAGAGAAGAGAGAGAGGAGAGAGAGAGAGAAAGAGAGAGAGAGGGAGGGGGGAAGAGAGAGAGAGAGAGAGAGAGAGAGAGAGAGAGAGAGAGCCTCCAAGGCTTTGATTTCTTAGGGAAAGACAATGTTTTGCCCTCGGCAGCTCAAAGTTAGTTCTTTATCTTCAAGAAACTATAAACAAATAAGGCTTGGGCAGTGGCCACAGGGAGAGAGAATGCTGAAGTAGTTATTGAAAACTCCACTTGAACGCAACCTCCCCCCTTAACCCTAACCCTAACCCAAACCCTAACCCAAACCCTAAACCTAACCCTAACCCTAACCCTAACCCTAACCCTAACCCTAACCCTAACCTTAACCCTAACCCTAACCCTAACCCTAACCCTAGCCCAAACCCTAACCCTAACCCTAACCCTAACCCTAACCTTAACCCTAACCCTAACCCTAACCCTAACCCAAACCCTAACCCTAGCCCTAACCCTAGCCCTAACCCTAGCCCTAACCCTAACCCTAACCCTAACCCAAACCCTAACCCTAACCCTAACCCCTCCCCTCCAGGACTGTACATCTGACTCGTGTTCCCTGAGTTCTTCACTCGAGTTACATTTTGTTCGGCCTGATTTCTTCGGAACAGGACGTTCTGTCTCTGAGCCCGGAGCTCTGTTTTGTGCATTAAGACTCTCGGCTCACCCTCACCCAGCCGGTCTCCGTGAAAAGCAGCCCCGTGTCCCCAGGGACTGCCGAGCACCGGAGGCTCTTCCCCTTTCTACAATTAATGAAACACATTAATATCGTTGCACTTTTTTTTTTTTTTTTTTTTTCTCCACTTCTTTTTCTCAAAAATTTTAAATAAGGTTCCCGGGCCCCTCTGCCTTCGGCTGCAAAGCCAACAGAAGGATATGGAATAAAAGGAGATGTAAATGAGCAATATTTTATACTGGGGGAGAAGGGGGGAACCACGTTTTACAGCCTTTTTAGTCCTGCGTGCCCTCTCTTGATGAATGGGGTTGACCCGAGACTAAATTGGCTTGGTACACTTCCCTTAAAGACACAAAATGCTCATTTGCTTTTTATATTAAACACTTAATTTAATATAACGTAATGTTTTTGCTTGATTCTGGGCTTATTCTGGAACATATTTCCCTTATTTCTCGGGAAGAGGAAACTCCAATTTGCTAGCATCAAAAAAGTAAAAATAACAAAAAAACAACACTAGTAAGATCAATGATAATGCTCTAGTACCAGTACAAACATATATGCAATTCAAGTGATATAAATGCATACAAATTGGGGATAGAAAGTTAGAAACATCCATGAGAGAGGAACATCGACCAGCTGCCTCCTGCCCACCCCCCACTGGGGACGTGCCCACAACCAATGTACATGCCCTTGACCGGAATCAAACCTGGAACCCTTCAGTCCACAGACCGACGCTCTATCCACTGAGCCAAACTGGTTTTGGCAAGAGATGCTGCTTTTTTTTAAACATATACTTATTGATTTCAGAGATGAAGGGATAGGAAAGAGAGATAGAAACATCCATGATGAGAGAGAATTATGGATCAGCTGCCTCCTGCACGCCCCCACTGGGGATCAACCCTGGAACCCGGTCATGTGACCTTCACTGGAATCGAACCTGGGACCTTTCAGTCCACAATCCACGGAGCCAAACCAGCCAGGGCGAGATGCTGCTTTCCTGTTGCCAGCTAACAGCAGGACTGTCAGACAGCTGCCAGACATGACGGATTTCAATCATCATGCCATTGGAGCCATTACTTTGGGATTTAGATTTCACGATTTGGATTTACAGTTCAAACCAGCTCGCCTCAACAGGGAATCAGAACCGTGAAAATGTGAATAGCTGCTGACTGCCATCGGAGGGGGATGGACGTAGAACTCGCTTGGAAATGGCTTTGCCCGTCCTTATCTCGATTTTTATTTACGTTGGCATAACGTGTGACTAAATACTGTTTTCTTTTGGTGCAGCACTTTATAGTTTTAAGTATATATATATATTTTTTTATCCATTTCAGAAAGAAAGAGAGAAGGAGAGAGACAGAGAAACATCCATGAGCGGAGAGAATCATGGATTGGCTGCCTCCTGCACGTCCCCTGCTGGGGATCGAGCCTGAACCCGGCTGGTGTCCTGGACCAGAATGGAACCCAGGACCCTTCAGTCTAAAGGTCGGCGCTCTATCCACGGAGCCACACCAGCTCGGGCCTGTCCAGTAGGTTAGAGATGAAAGGACCTACCATCTGATGGCTACAGTAGGCTCTGCCCTCCTTGGATAGCGAAGCAAATTGAGGCTCAAAGCGTTTAAGATCTCATGGTAAGTAAGAGTGTAATTTCTTGGAACAAAGTCCGTCCCACTCATCAAGTACCTAGGACCCCTGTGGACATAAGAGGCGCTCAATACATCGTGTGAATGAATGAGTGCCAAGGAGTTTTAAACTCAGGTCTCCCACCAAACTAGGATTCTCCAAGCTGGGAAATGTTCTAGAACACCCATGGTTTTCTGAGACCCTCCATCCTCTCACACCGCGGTCGGCAAACTCACGAGTCCACAGAGCCCAATACCAACAGCACAACGATGGACGTTTCTTCGGAGAGCCGCATTTTTTAAACGTAAACTTCTAACGCCACGTCTTCAACACAGACTCGCCCAGGCCGTGGTCTTTTGTGGAAGAGCCACACTCAAGGGGCCGAAAAGCCACACATGGATCTTCGTTATACAAAGTGCTATACATTTATGACCTATAATTTCATCCTGATGGGTGCCATTTTTTTTTTAAACTAGGGATTGGGTACATACAAATGGATCCAGCAAATGAATCAATTTAACAAAGCCAATCAATAACATCAGTTTGACTACGAAAGAAAACGAGCTAGGGCCCATAGATTATGCAATTGGCTGTTGTAATTGGATTTTAACAGGAAAGAAACAATTATTATCCGATAAATAAGCTAGCAATACATCTAAACAAAGGAACGATCACATCCGGTTTTCCCACTGGATCGAGCATACTCTACTTTGAACAACGTTGAATTTATAATAAAGTAAGTAGAAAGGTCGAAAGGTGTTTTTGTGTTATTCATTCTAGAAGCTGCTCTGAGCTACATTGTTTGATAGTATCTCCAAATTAACGGAGAGGTCTGTTAGGAGTATGCTTAATAAAGCTGGCCAATTTTTAATTCGGGTTGATACCGAAGAAGATACAGACATAATTGCTATTGGTTCAGAATCTGGAGATAATCTGACACCAGCCATTGGCATGGATGCAGGCATAGTAAAACCTCATTAATTTAGACTTCTCCATTTGAATTTCCTGACTATTTAAACATGTACACTCTCGTCGAAACCGGTTTGGCTCAGTGGATAGAGCACCAGCCTATGAACTCAAGGGTCCCAGGTTCGATTCCAGGCAAGGGCATGTACCTTGGTTGCAGGCACATCCCTAGTAGGGGGTGTGCAAGAGGCAGCTGATCGATGATTCTCTCTCATCGATGTTTCTAACGCTCTATCCCTCTCTCGTCCTCTCTGTAAAAAAATCAATAAAATATAATAAAAATTAAAAATTAAAAAATAATAATACACTGCTACACTCTTCTTCATTACTTCATGAAAAAAGTTTCCAATTGTACCCGAAAAATCCTAACAACACTAAGATCAAAGAACTATAAAATAAAGTACTGCATAGGACAAAACATTTTAAAAGCCATTCTTCTTTTTTTTTTTTTTTTTAAATACTGTTCTATGTGAATTATTTATAATTCACCAAATTTGTAAAATGTACTTCAAAACATTGTTTTATGCTTCTTAAAACATTTAAATGAGTCATGTTTCAAACATGTTGCTCGTTTTCAATACATACTTAATTTCTAAAAAATGTCCCTCATGTGCAGAAAGGAAAGGGCAGTTAAGTGGTATACATCGATAATAAGGTCACGCTTAGCTGGAATGCTCATGGTAATTATCTGATATGCATCGTACCCAGATGAATTATTAAGATTTACTAGCACGCATATCCTATTGCAGCATATGTAAATACAAAAAAATGTCCTGAGATCTTGGGAAAATTAAAAATGGGGCGCATTACACATATTCCCAATGTCTCTGGAAAAGGGAGGTTATGCAATCTAAGATTCTGTAATTTCTGACACGGGTACTGTCTGCAAGCAAAGCTACTATGGATGTGTTTTATTTTTTTTTATTTTTTTACAATATATTTTATTGATTTTTTTACAGAGAGGAAGGGAGAGAGATAGAGAGCTAGAAATGTCGATGAGAGAGAAACATCGACCAGCTGCCTCTTGCACACTCCCTACCGGAGATGTGCCCGCAACCAATGTACATGCCCTTGACCGGAATCGAACCCGGGACGTTTCAGTCCGCAGGTCGATGCTCTATCCACTGAGCCACACTGGTTTCGGCGGATGTGTTTCTTGATTGGGGAAAACCTTGGGAATAGTTAAAGACTTTACATGGTTTATTTTAACACTGACACTCCTATTAAAAAAAATGGATATCGTGAAAGGGATAGAAAGCAAAGAAATTTAAGTCTTGTAAAAATTGTGATGATTATGCTTTCATCAAGACGTCTTAGGATATCATTTCTGGGAGAATTTTGGTTCTTTTGGAACATGGCATCCACTGACAAAACCCTCATTAGGAGGAATAAACAATTCCCACACAGAGCCTTCCTATAAAACCAAATACTTTCAAGCTTCAAAAAATAGCCCCTTTGTCTCCTTTAACTTCCAACAACACCTTGAGGGGTCGAAAAGAAGACGCTATTTGGCAGAAATCCTTCCGTTAACTTCACGTCTCTTTCTGCTCAAAGTATGACTGTGTTTCCTTTTTTAAAAATATATTTTTATTGATTTTTACAGAGAGGAAGAGAGAGGGATAGAGAGTTAGAAACACCGATGAGAGAGAATCATCCATCAGCTGCCTCTTGCACACCCCCTACTGGGGATGTGCCCGCAACCAAGGTACATGCCCTTGACCGAAATCGAACCTGGGACCCTTCAGTCCGCAGGCTGACGCTCTATTCACTGAGCCAAACCAGCTTTGGCCGATGGTGACTTTTTTAAGTCCTTTGCACCACCAGTACCCGTTTTGGTAAGCCATTGACAACCAATATGTCACCCTATGCATGTGACCGACACCCGTGGCACTGGCCTGCTTGCCCCAGAAGGGGAAGAAAAAGAAATTAAACTGGAGGGAGAGCCGAAACCGGTTTGGCTCAGTGGATAGAGAGTCGGGCTGCGGACTGAAGGGTCCCAGGTTCGATTCTGGTCAAGGGCATGTACCTTGGTTGTGGGCACATCCCCAGTGGGAGGTGTGCAGGAGGCAGCTGGTCCATGTTTCTCTCTCATCGACGTTTCTAGCTCTCTATCCCTCTCTCTTCCTCTCTGTAAAAGATCAATAAAATATTTTTTAAAATAATAATAAAAAATAAACAAACTGGAGGAGGGAGAGACGTCTATGCCAGGGGCCAGCTGGGAAGACGTGGAGGTTAAGATTCCCTGTGTTTATATTTATCTATCCATCTCTCTCCCCCCCTTGAGTGACAGAACACTCGCTGTCATAATGCGCCGGTTAACACGTCCACTCCACTCGGAGAGCGGCCCCCCGGGGGAGCGGAGAGACAGAAACATGACAAAGAACAGGGCAGGCGGGTCGATCCTGCTCGGAGAGAGAAGACAGAGAAGGTTATTTACTGGCATCGATCCGGCCGCCGGCCGTGCGGCCTGTTTCTCTTTGGTTAACCTCTGAGCCGGGAGTGTCCTCGCCGGGGGCCGGGGAGCCCGCTAACAGGTTCAGATTAAGGATCGAAGGAGGTCGCCGTCCCTCTGTCACCGCCCGCCACCCCCGTAACAACCTCCCTGAAGAAATGTAAACATCAATAGCCATAATCAGGGCAAATTTATCAAGCCCGGCCGGCCCGGCTCCTCGTCCAGCCAGCCGGCCGGCCGGCCCGCGCGGAAACCCAATTGATCTGGACATTCTTTCGCGCGCCGTGCTGATCGGTTGTGACATGGCAAATGTGAGACCTCCCCCGTGCGGAGCGGAGCGCAAACACCTGGACTTAAGACTCACCCCCTCCTCACCAGGAAAGCGAGAGGAGGGGGGGATAGTCTGGCTCACGGAGTCACAGGCCCCGGGGAGCTGCCCTCTGAGCAGCCCGGCTACCCAGGGAGACGGAAGATGAGAAGCAGCAGGAAGGAGGGTTTTTGCAGACACGGTGAGACGTGGGGAGCGGAGGGGAGGAAGGGTCGAGGGGGAAGGCTCTGTTTGGAAGCCGGATCGCTGAGCTCTTACGCCTGCCGTGTCCCGCTGCCTGGAAAGCTGTCTCTGTCCGTCCTCCCCATCCGCCCAAACCAGGCCTTCCCCGGGCTCAGGATGGAGGGACTGCCTCTGAAATCCACAGTGTGTATGTGGCTCTTTGCTGTCTCCCTAGTTATTCATTCTCTCTTAAAAAAAAAAAAAAAATATATATATATATATATATATATATATATATATATATATACACACATACATACACATACATATATGTTTTTAATATATTTTATTGATTTTTTTTTACAGAGAGGAAGGGAGAGAGATAGTTAGAAACATCGATGAGAGAGAAACATCCATCAGCTGCCTCCTGCACACTCCATATTGAGGATGTGCCCGCAACCAAGGTACATGCCCTTGACCGGAATCGAACCTGGGACCCTTTAATCTACATACAGGCTGATGTTCTATCCACTGAGCCAAACCGGTCACGTCTCTCTCTCTCTCTCTTTTGCTTTTAAATAAATATATATTTTTATTGATTTCAGAGAAGAAGGGAAGGGAGGGGGAGAGGGATGTTAATGATGAGAGAGAATCACGGATCAGCTGCCTCTACTGGGGATGTGCCTGCAACCAAGGTACATGCCCTTGACCGGAATCGAACCCGGGTCCCTTCAGTCCCCAAGCCGGCGCTCTCTCCATTGAGCCAAACCAGTTTTGGCCAGCCTCTATTTTTAATCTCTGTCCTGTCTGTGCTATTTCTGGCAACACGGGGATTATCCAAGCGAAAGGCAGGCTGCGGACGGGAGAGCTTGCTGGGGGAAGCAGAGGTGGGGGACGGAGAGCACAAGTGCACCTTGTTTTACACCAATTGCTTCTCACCTCCTTCCCGCTAAGACCCGAGGGGCCCCTGGGACCCGGGTTCAGGAAACAAGCTCACCCCACCCGGTCCCACCACATCTGCGGAGGATCAGAGGCGGTTGGACCACGTATGGCGTCTCATCATCCACTTCCTGCAGCGGGCTGCTGCGGTGGGACGCGTGTCCCCAGCTGTGTTTCCCAAAGTGTGGTCCGCGGACCCCCAGGGGTCCGGGGGGAAGAGTCTGGCGGGGGCACGCGTTGCACCGGAGTTTGGTGGGGATATGCACTGCACTGTGCTTAGCTGCGCCTCATTCTGCGTTCTCATGAGGACGAGGGGTGCTCAGCGTCACGAAAATGATAGAAGGGGGACACCTATGTCGAACGTTTGGGAAACACTGCATAGAGCCCTGATCGGTTTGGCTCAGTGGATAGAGCGTCGGCCGGCGGAAGGAAAGGTCCCGGGTTCGATTCCGGTCAAGGGCATGTGCCTTGGTTGCCGGCACATCCCCGGTGGGGGGTGTGCAGGAGGCAGCTGGTGGATGTTTCTCTCTCATCGACGTTTCTAGCTCTCTATCTCTCTGCCTTCCTCTCTGTAAAAAATCAATAAATATATATTAAAAAAACAAAAACAAAACAAAACAAAAAAACACTGCACAGAGCCGCAGACTCAGGCGGGGTGCTGCCTCCTGGTCCCTGGGGACAGGGGCGGGCAGTCCCGTCCTCATTAGGGTCCTTTGTGGACGCCTGGCTCCGGGGCGTCTGGAAAGCAGGTCTCCTTCCCTGCACACATTGCTCTCTCAGCCCACCCTTCCCGGGCCGTGGCGTCCACATCAGGAGAACAAAATAAACGTGAAACAGCCCAACACCTCCTCAGGAGCACTAATTGGTGCCTCGGCTGATGGGATCTGCAGAAGGGGCCGAGCCGGGAAGGAAGGGGCTGGGAGAACAGACCCCTTTCCTGCTCACGGGGGACCCCCAGGCGGCTGTAAGCGCTGGCAGCTGCGGACAGCTTGCTTTCCTGCCTCACTACCCCTCCCATCCCCGTTCCCTTGCATGCTGCCTCCTGCAGACAAAAGCCGCAGTGTCCTGAGCTGTAACGGGGTTTCCCGAAACGGCCCCTCACCCCAAGACAGCCAGGAGAAGGAGCCGTGCACGCTTCCCCGTTAATGTGGTGGCAGAAGGCAAGCAGGCGGACAGGATATAAATACGCAGGGTGCAGCCGGGACCCGTGTGGCTCAGTGGATAGAGCGTCGGGGTTCGATTGCGGTCAAGGGCATGTGCCTTGGTTGCGGGCACATCCCCCGTGGGGGCTGTGCGGGAGGCATCTGGTCCGTGTTTCTCTCTCTTCGATGTTTCTGGATCTCTGTCCCTCTCTCTTCCTCTCTGTGAAAAATCAATAAAATATATATTTTTTAAAAAAGCAAAAACGCAGGATTCAGAGGAAAGGAGCCGAGAATGAGTTTCTGATGAGAAGGCGTGAGTCCCACCAGCAGCCTCTGGGGCGGGGCCATCAGCTGGACCGTTTTTTTGTTTGTTTGTTTGTTTTGTTTTTAATATATTTTATTGATTTTTTTTTTTTTTTTTACAGAGAGGAAGAGAGAGGGATAGAGAGTTAGAAACATCAATGAGAGAGAGTCATGAGAGAGAGTCATTGATCAGCTGCTTCTTGCACACTCCCCACTGGGGATGTGCCCGCAACCAAGGCACATGCCCTTGACCGGAATCGAACCTAGGACCTTTCAGTCCGCAGGCCGACGCTCTATCCACTGAGCACACCGGTTTCGGCAGAGGAAACATATTCATATCGCTCTTCGCCCTTTCTCTATAATAGAGGTGTCAGAGATGAAAGAAAATGAGTAAAATGTTTACTATAATCTATAAATGTTTACTATTTTCTATAAATCTATAGAAAATAATCTATAAGTTGATTAATAAATAAATAAGAACAGCATGATAGAAGACATGATATGAAAACAACAAAAATACGATATACAAAGTCAACTCTGATAAAATCAATGACTGATACATTAGGCTTATTCTAAATATCGCCCTGTATATCACATTATTAAGAGTGAAAACACTTTCAGAGTGCTTGGCTCATTTCCCTTGGGACGAAGTATTTACAACTTTTTAAAAATATATATATTTTATTGACTTTTTTTTTTTTTTTTTTTTTTTTTTTTTTTTTTTTTTTACAGAGAGGAAGGGACAAGGGAGAGAGAGCTGGAAACATCAACGATGAGAGAGAATCATGGATTGGCTGCATTTGGCACACCCCCTACTGGGGATCCAGCCCGCAACCCGGGCCTGTGCCCTGACCTGGAATCAAACTGTGACCTCCTGGTTCATGGGTTGATGCTCAACCACTGAGCCACATCTAAAAACACCCTGGCCACTCTTTAGAGATTGAAGTTTACCCCCCCCCCAAAATAAACAACAACAACAAAATAAAACAACCAATAAAACAAAGCAGAACGGGAGGTCACTGAAATGATCTCTAAGAAGGAGGTGACTAGAGCTAAGAGTGCAGGACATGGATAATTATAAATCACAACACTGCACCACGGACCCTCGCCCGCCAGGGCGTCATAAAACCCTGTGTATTTGTCCATCTGTTGGCCAAGAAAAAGGTCCCTTTCCGACGGCTCCCATGACGTTTGGCCAGGTTATAACAGAAGTCATCCGCAAAAGTCATGAAGGAGGAGGAGGTCAGGCGTGGAAGTCTGAAGAGAGAGAGAGCGTGAGAAGGGCCTGCGGACGCGCGGGAGAGCATGCCAACAAGACACAACAGAGCGATTCTGTGTCCGATCGGCCCTGGCTGGGCTGCTGATCCTGATGACTTCCTTTATCCATTTCCTACAGATCTCAACAGAGGCATCTGCCCAGCCTGTTACCGGGGGCCCAGCCATCCTCCTTCCAAAGGCTTCTGGTCCATGCCCTGACCTGTACCCCACTTACCTGGACCCCAGCGGCCGTCCATCTTCGGATGGCAAAGAAAAATCCACTCACCGTTATCCCAACATATTTTTTTTAAGCTAATTTAAAAAATATATATATATATATATTATTGATTCTTTACAGAGAGGAAGAGAGAGGGATAGAGAGTTAGAAACATCGATGAGAGAGAAACATCAATCAGCTGCCTCTTGCACACCCCCCACTGGGGATGTGCCTGCAACCAAGGTACATGCCCTTGACCGGACTCAAACCCGGGACCCTTCAGTCCTCAGGCCGACGCTGCAACCACTGAGCCACACCGGTTTCGGCCATTATCCCAACATTTGCTAAAACTCCATGTTGTGATGATGCCCGTATAAACCAATCATGCATGTTATTTGGGGGAGTAGACACCAGAGAGTGAGCATTTCCCGCCATGCACGCCCCAGGCCTGTGTCTAGGACTTTTCCCTCCAGTCAGAATCGTATGCGCACAGAAAGTCTTTCCCAGCAGGACGGGCATCATATTGGAACATCAGAAACAGCCTAAGCGTCTTCCCCAGAGGACCTCAGGAGCCACACATCTGCACACCCATGGGAGTGTTATATTATGTTTGTCAGTTTTAGCATGTTACACTTTAATCATAACAAACAATGGCTGAGAACTGATTATCGAGAACCGCTTATCCAAGTTCGCATGGTTGGTCGGTTGCTAGAATCCGATCACCGTTGTTTGGACTTAACGAACAAGGGCACATTTTTGGGGGGACTGGCAACGACGAAAGCATTTTGTGACTCTCTCTCAGACGATACGCATAGTAAGCTAGTTCGACAAGAGATGTCATTACAAATCAGCTATTCTGATCACTTAGGTAAGTAATTCATTTATTTCATAAATATATACATTTTCTTGAATTTAGCAGACAGCACTGGTATTATTTATATTGTATGGCGCTGGCCTTGAAAGTGACACTGACGACCATACATAATTTCTATTCAATTATATTTGTAAATTGTACTTACGTTGACATTTAAAAAATATATTACTATGGTTGAGTTCCATGAAGAGCTTTTGTTGCTCCATACAGACCAAAATTTTTTTTTAAATATTTTATTGATTTTTTTACAGAGAGGAGGAGAGAGGGATAGAGAGCTAGAAACGTCAATGAGAGAGAAACATCAACCAGCTGCCTCTTGCACACCCCCTACCGGGGATGTGCCCGCAACCAATGTACATGCCCTTGACTGAAATCAAACCCGGGACCTTTCAGTCCGCAGACCGACGCTCTACCACTGAGCCAAACCGGTTTCGGTCAGACCAAATTTTTAACCAAGCCACACACACACACACACACACACACACCCGCTCAATGGTGTCCCGCTTTACCAATATTAAAATCTGGTCACCTTACCCTTGGCACAGAACACCAGGTTCTCCATCCTTGTTCTCCTGCTACCTGAGCAAAACAAATAACGCTACCCGGCTCCACAGCCAAGTCCCGGGCCCGTCAGAACCCATCCTGCCAGCGCACACACGGCCTGGCACTGCCGGGGCACCGGCCGGCCGGCCTGCCTCAGCCAGGGGCTGTGCAGCCTGCCCCGCTCCCCGGCCTTGGCCCGTGGCCGCTGGCACCCGTCCCAGCAGCCCCCGCTCTCCACGCCGGACATCGATCAGAAGAGATGGCACCTACCTGATGGGTGGGCAGGAGCGTCCTCTCCTGCCATATGCTGACGATTGCCCGGGAGCCGTGCATTGCCAAGGCTGGCTCCTGCCAGTGCCAGGAAGCTGGCCTTTCCAGCCGCCACCTGCCAAAAACAACACAAATAAAAATGTTAAAAAAAAAAAAAAAAAGCACCCATGTTCACGAATCACACAGCATGGGGAGGAGCGGTTAACAAGCTCCACTGAGCAGAGAGAGGAAGGGAGAGAAAGAGAGAGCTAGAAACATCGACGAGAGAGAAACATCGATCAGCTGCCTCCTGCACAGCCCCCACTTGGGAATGCGCCCGCAACCAACGTGCATGCCCTTGACCGGACGGACTCCAACCCACGACCCTTCAGTCCGCAGGCTGACGCTCTATCCACTGAGCCATAGCAGTTTTGGTTAATATAATAAATATCTTAAGAATGTTGACAAACTTATGGGGGAAATGCCATATAATTGTTTTATGTTGCATTTGTTCAAAATGAATAAGGTTGGCATGTTTCCTTTTATTTAGCCACTTGTTTCTATTTGCCTGAGGATTGCCTTCTTGAATCCTCTGCTCGATTTTATATTTAATTTTTTTTTTTGGCCTTCTATACTGTAGAAATCCTTGTTACGTGGATGAAATTAGTCTTCCATCTGTCACAACTTTTCCAGTTTGCTGTTTGTATTTTCACCTTCATTGTGGTATTTTTTGCCATCAAGTTTTTCTAAATTTTATGTGCTGGGGTTTAATATTTATCTTTTCCTTTTTGGCTTGTGTGTCATGCTTTAGAATGGACTTAACTTTATGGATAAATATATATATATATTTGAAATGGCAGTGTTGTGAAGTACTAAGTTCCCATAGGCAATTAAGGTCTACTTCTGACGTCTCTATTCCATCATTTTTGTCTGGGTATTCCTTAATCCTACTAACAGATTGTGTTCATCGTCGCACCTACATTAACGCATCGCACCACTGCCTCTGTATTCCTGTATGGCACCAATATAATAAGTACGCCCATATGAAATATGTTATTGCATGTCTGGGTTAGTCAAGCCTCCTGCTATTCTCTTTTTTAAAAATATCTCAGTCATTCTCCAATGTACTTTTGTAATCCTTACAAAATTAATGAGATAGAAAAATATAAAAGTAAAAAAATAACGACTCCAGTTACTCCCCATTAGACTCATGTATAAACATATCGTTATCTCAACACACACACACACCCACACACACACACTCACACACACACACGGCAATCTTTATTTCTTTTCATATATATATATATATATATATATATATATATATATATTGATTTTAGAGAGGAAGGGAGAGGGAGAGAGATATAGAAACATCCATGCTGAGAGAGAATCATTGATTGGCTGCCTCCTGCACGCCCCACACTGGAGACCAAGCCAATGCTCTTGACCGGGAATCGAACCCTGGACCCTTCAGTCCGCAGGCTGACGCTCTATCCGCTGAGCCACACTAGTGTCAGCAATGCTTTAACTATGGAAATAACCAAAGAAAGCCATTCTCCCCATGGTAAGGGTTCTACTTAGCTTGCAATCATTTTCTATTCCTTTGGCGAGATCTGGCTAAGATTGCCCCGGGTCAAGAGGCAGCAAACAATGATTAGCGTTTTCCTCAAACTATCTGGGATATAAAAAAAATTTAGTTGTCTCAGCAAACATGTATTGCAGACGCAAACCAGAAACGCCTACCCGTGACCAGAGGTAATTAGGGAAGGGTCAGCCGTGGCCAGGCCGGGCCAGGAAAGGACTGAATAAGCGGTAATGCAGGTGTCCGTATGCTAATGAGCCACAACTTCAGGGAAGCATTTCATAATACATACTAACAACCAGTTGTTGTTGTTGTTGTTGTTTTAAAAAAAAATGTCTTACAGCCGAAACCGGTTTGGCTCAGTGGATAGAGCGTCGGCCTGCAGACTGAAGGGTCCCAGGTTCGATTCCAGTCAAGGGCATGGACCTTGGTTGAGGGCACATCCCCGGTGGGGGGTGTGCAAGAGGCAGCTGGTCGATGATTCTCTCTCATCGATGTTTATAACTCTCTATCCCTCTCGGTTCCTCTCTATAAAAAAGTAATAAAATATATTTTAAATTTAAAAAAAAATGTCTTACACAAGAGTTACGAACCATAACAGAGAAAACGAATGCACTGGTCTACCCTAAAAGGAAGAACTTTGGTTCCTTAAAACCCAAGATTCTGAAGACATCTGTCCACACTTTGGAACTTTCGAGAAGAAGTGCCTTCATTGATGGCCAAGGGAAAGCCAGGAAGTGAGAGGAAAACAAAACAGAACTTTGAAATCCTCCTTCCCGCCCCCCTCCTCTCCCTTCCCCTCAGAGAGGGTTGTTACTCTGGATATGGATAATGTCTTAAAGGCATAAACGCACTCCATCACTCTCTCTTTGCTCTTCTGTTATACCCCCCCACTCCCTTCTCTGGTGCAAAGATTGGCACAGATATATCACAAGATAAATAAAGGAGGGATCAGATCAAAAGATAGAGAAATGCTAATTCCCAGGACTCATTATTAAAAATATATAAAAAGACACTATACACCGAGTGGCCAGATAATGATGATCTCTGAACGCATCATAACCTGGCCACTCGGTGTCTATCCTATAGAATAAAAGGCTAATATGCAAATGGTCCCCTCAGCCAGGAGTTTGACCCGCAGGTGGGCCGGCCAACTGCCCATGTCCCATCCCCCTGGCTAGGCTGGCCGGACTCCACCCCTGCATGAATTTATGCACTGAGCTTCTGATACACACACACACACACACACACTGAGTGGCCAGATGATTATGCCTTCAGAGATCATAATAACCTGGCCACTCGGTGTATATGTCCATGGAAGGGCCATGAGCTATAACACGTTCACCTTTTGCTTCCTGGGAGTCAGTCAACATGCAAATATTAGATACTTCAGGGACACATACCCGTGTTGCTCTGTGAACTACACATTCTCAGTATCTGACACGGACACACAGGGTCCTAATCAAAAGTATTTTCCTGTGTGGACATATTGGGCCCCGCCCAGAAGCAGCAGCAGATTTTTATTTATGAATATGTCTTCCTTCGGATCCACAGGAGATTACTGTTGGGCATCTGAAGAAATTGCCATCGGAGTACAGTGGCCATCCCAATACATATCCAATGTTTGTTTTGTTTTTTAATCTGTACACTTTTGAGGACAATTGCTCCCACGTCAATATGGTGAATGTCATGTGACGTTGCTGCCCTCCTGTGGCTGGTTCTCGGGGTGCCCAGATCCTGGGGATGCCCTTGGGTTCCAGTGACCTCTCCCGGGCGAGGTCTCCCCCACCCTGACTCTCTTGGCCTCCCCGGCAGGACCCGCCTCCCGTGTGAACATCGGCCACTGGAACATCGGTACGATGGCTGCACCAGGAAGCTCTGGGCATCTCTCCTCTTTGGCCCACGATCCCAGACACCATGGGGGCAATCCCACACCTGCTCTCCAGATGCCTGATGCATTATTTTTCCCCTCGGATGTCCTGGTTTCTCCTCTCTCGCTTGGATTCTATTTCAGGGAGTGCTGGCCTCTTATTATAGAGCAGTGTTTCCCAAACGTTTGACACAGGTGTCCCCCTTCTATAATTTTCGTAACCCTGAGGACCCCTCGTCCTCATGAGAACATAGAATGAGGCAGCTAAGCACAGTGCAGTGCATATCCCCACCAAACTCCGGTGCAACACGTGCCCCCACCAGACTCTTCCCGCACCCCTGGGGGTCCGCGGACCACACTTTGGGAAACACTGATCTAGAGGGTTGGTGCTCATGGGGGATCATCATGTCTGTCCTGACTACCCAACTCGGCCACTGTGAGCACGCAAGCAGCCACAGACCACGTGTGGGTGTGGGTGTGAGTGTGTGTGTGGGTGTGTGGGTGTGTGCGTGCGTGTGTGTGAGTATGTGTGTGTATGTGTGTAGGTGTGTGCATGGACAAACAGACACGCCCACGGTAGGGGGTTCAGGGGGTTCCAGAGTTGAAAAGGCAGTCATTATAAGGGCTGGGTCAAAACCAACGGACAAAGGTTAATTGCATCAATTCTTAATTGTTTGGGTGGCTTCCGGGAGTCATCAGACAGGATTCAGAGACAGTCCGGGGAGGACAATGAGGCCTTTTCCTATCGCCGTTCCTTTAAGGAGGCCCTTTGTGATGGAGCTGCCTCATAATCGTTAGCTATCTTTCCGAAGACATTGTTCTCCGTGGAAATGGAGGAGAGATCTCTTCACATCCACCCAGCACCGCCACAGACAGCACCGCCCAGTCCCCAGGAAGTCCAGTCAGATCTGATCACCAGCAGGGCGCCGCGGTTTGGGGCGAATACGCTGAATTCTGTCAATGGGACGGACCCCCTTTTCTGGGCTGGGGGGGTCATCGGAAAATGCACTGAGCCAGGGGTCGGCAAACTCATTCGTCCACAGAACCAATATCCACAGGACGATTGACATGTCTTTGGAGAGCCACATTTTTAAAAAAATATATTTTATTGATTTTTTTACAGAGAGGAAGGGAGAGGGATAGAGAGTTAGAAACATCGATGTGAGAGAAACATCCACCTGCTGCCTCCTGCACACCCCCTCCTGGGGATGTGCCCGCAACCAAGGCACATGCCCTTGACCGGAATCGAACCTGGGACCTTTCAGTCTTCAGGCCGACGCTCTATCCACTGAGCCACACCGGTTTTGGCCAGAGCCACAGTTTTTAAACTTAAACTTCTCTTAGCGCCGCTTCTTCCAAATAGACTCGCCATGGTCTTGAGCCCGCAGGCAGCAGAGCCAGCCGGTGTGTCTGTCCTCTGCCTGGGATGGGGGTCTGTGTCCTCCTGGCAGACAAGAGTGCCAGGAAAAGCAAGACTGTGGCTGGATGGAAGCCAGCACACCCCGGGGGAGCGGGGCGGGGAGGGAACTAAAATAAACAATTTGAAGAGAGCCAGATAACGGGACTTTCCAGCCCGCTCCGTTACTCATGCTCGCCCTTCTCCTGGAATCTCAAAACGCTGACACATTTCCCTGGAAATAATCATTAACGAAAGCAAAACCGCCAAAACAAGAGAACTTTGGGTGGGGAGAGAACCCGTTTGTCCTATGGCTGTTGCTTGTGATACCATTTGAAGAAATAATAATAATAATAATAATAATAATATGGCCCTCATCAATCGGCTCGGTGGATAGAGCGCCGGCCTATGGAATGAAGGGTCCTGGGTTCGATTCTGGTCCTGGGCACAGGCCTGGGTTGTGGGCTCGATCCCCAGGAGGGGGTGTGCAGGAGGCAGCCAATCAGTGATTCTCTCTCATCGTCGATGTTTCTAGCTCGCTCTCCCTCTCCCTTCCGCTCTGAAATCAATAAAATGTGTATTTAAGAAACAATAATAGTGTGAAGTGATGTGAAAAAACAGCAAATAAAGTTTCAAGGCATATAACAGAGAACTGAAATGTATAAATCACAATATCTATGAAGTCCCTCGTACCATAAGAAATAATAAAAAAAAAAATGCCAAAACCGGTGTGGCTCAGTGGATAGAGTGTCAGCCTGCAGACTGAAGGGTCCCGGGTTCGATTCCGGTCAAGGGCATGTACCTTGGTTGCGGGCACATCCCCGGTGGAGGGTGTGCAGGAGGCAGCTGGTCGATGTTTCTCTCTCATCGGTGTTTCTAGCTCTCTATCCCTCTCCCTTCCTCTCTATAAAAAAAATCAATGAAATATATTTAGGAAAAAAAAAGAATGTACAACAAATTCCACGGTTCTGAGATGGCTTTCAGAGTGAGAACAAACCACATGCCTGGCCAGAAAGCCAGGCTTAGGGGAGGAGGGCGGGCTCCAAGCTCCCACTGCTCACCCAGAAGGTCCCTCGGCCCTGACACATAGCTTTACCCTCGCACACTATATCCACTCTCTCTCACTTCCTGTAAGTGCCTGTCCCGCCCGCTCCCTTTTCAAGGACTCGGCCCATCTCCCTTTGTACATAGAGCCATGCTTTATCCTTCTCTATTCCTCCGTGGTGGCAGCGGCCATATCCATAACGCGGGAAACGCGCCTGTCCAGCACCGTGAGATGATGGGTCTGATTCCGGCTGACAGTGATGGTCATGGTTTGGCACACCGTCCGGGGCGCCGGCCATGGCCGAGGATTACAGCTGTTCTTAAAAGGCTCGGCCGCTCCTGGAAAAGCCGCAGGATGGATTGCACCGGGAGAGGGGGGTGGAATTATTAACTCCTTCCATGCAGGAGAAGCTAAGGATTTTACTTATCTGAGGATTATTTTTTTTTAATATGTTTTATTGATTTTTTTACAGAGAGGAAGGGAGAGGGATAGAGAGCTAGAAACATCGATGAGAGAGAATCATGGATCGGCTGCCTCCTGCACACCCCCCACAGGGGATGTGCCCACAACCAAGGTACATGCCCTTGACTGGAATCGAACCCGGGACCTTTCAGTCCGCAGGCCGACGCTCTACCCACTGAGCCACACCGGTTTCAGCTTTAAATACTTTTTAGCATGTGGTTTCCCCCAGAAAGATCATTGAATTGCCTGCATCCAACGCCCTCTCGCAGAAGCACAGCGCTCAAGGTCAGACGAGCCGTTTGCTCCGGTTTAGCAGGGGTGACTGTGGAGACGAACAGATCTGATGTGTTTAAATAAAACATGCTAATGGCATGTTCTGGCCTTGGGGGGCCTCGGGCAGCATACGTTGTATTTGTTAGACACCACGGCTTAATTATGCTCCTAAATGAATTATACCGATTCCAAATGAAAACCGTAAGTGCTACAGTTGAACTGGGGTCAAATTAAACTTCCTGTCAATTATGCAGATTACTTAAGCAATTATGTAAATTGTTAATAAATTCTTAAGTGATGTGGAATTTTTCTTGAGGAAAAAAAAAATACCTGTTTCATGCTATTGGGCTCAAGTCGTTGGAGAGTGGGGATGGGGGGGAGAGGGAGACATGGAAAAAATGAAAATATTGCTCTAAATATCTGCCTTAAGAATTCTCTTCGGGCCCTAACTGGTTTGGCTCAGTGGATAGAGTGTCAGCCTGCAGATTGAAGGGTCCCAGGTTCGATTCCGATCAAAGGCATGTACCTTGGTTGTGGGCACATCCCCAGTGGGGGTGTGCAGGAGGCAGCAATCGATGTTTCTCTCTCATCGATGTTCCTCACTCTCTATCCCTCCTCTCTGTAAAAAAAAAAAAAAAAAAAAAAAAAAAAAAAAAAAAATCAATAAAATATATATATACATTTTTTTAAAAAGAATTCTCTTCAGTATAAGGAGTAAATGAGGCCTGGTCAGTTGAGACTAGAAATTAGAATACGTTTTCTACACAAGAGTCATTTAGTTGTGTGTTGTGACAGCCAACATTCTTTTTATATATATATATATATATATATATATTTTATTGATTTTTTTACAGAGAGGAAGGGAGAGGGATAGAGAGCTAGAAACGTCGATGAGAAACATCGACCAGCTGCCTCCTGCACACCCCCTACTGGGGATGTGCCGGCAACCAAGGTACATGCCCTTGACTGGAATCGAACCCGGGACCCTTCAGTCCGCAGGCCAACGCTCTGTCTGCTGAGCCACACCGGTTTCGGCTGTGCCTCCTTCAAGTTCTTTCAAGACCCAGTTCCAACGTCATTTTTGAGACAAATCCTTTGGTCATCCTCAAGGCTGAACGGATGCCTCCATCCACTGTGCCCCCAGCAGTATTTCGGACACACGGGGACTCATTCGCTATTCAACACCATTTTTGTGTTTGTTTGTTAAAATTCCAAACACACATCAAAGCCTGAACGACAACCGGGCAATCGAAATAAAACGTATGCCCTCGAGAGAGAACGTTGTGGGCAAGGACAACAAGCCATGGCTATGTGGTAAGCGCACAACCACGTCTTGCGAACACACCGTGGTGGTCTTTTGTGGAAGGGCCACCCTATAGGGGCCAGAGAGCCGCATGCGGCTCGCGATTTGCTGACCACCTAGGCTAGGGGTGTCGAACTCAATCAGAGAAGGGGCCAAAATCTAAAATACAGCCTAAATCGCGGGCCGAACGGTTTACTGAACAGTCATAAACTGTCATTGTGATGGAAACGCAGCGGAGTGCAGTGATGACAGCACGGTGCGGGCCACATTGCAAGGCCTGGCGGGACGGATTTGGCCCGCGGGCCTTGTGTTTGACACATGTGACCTAGGCAAAGCCAAAGGAAGCCAAGACCTTTTATTTGCCCCCCTCACCCGCCCGACAGCAACGGGTGCTCCTGGCGCCCCCGGATCCATATGGCTGTGGACAGAAAGCGATTTCGAGCATGGAAAGCGGCCTTATTACCCTGCCACTTCTGCACATGTTTTTCCTTCTTCTTCTTCTTCCCCCTCTTCCCCGTGACATTACCGAGTCCGAAGTGACATACATTTTTTATGGCTTCATAAAGCCGTCTCCCGACCGGGTCACCCTGCTCATAACTAGGGAGCAGAACGCTCCAGACGACCCATTCATCACCGGGAAAGGAGCCTCTGTCCGCCAGCTTCCGACAGGCGCGGGCCGGCCGGGCCCAGCGCGGTCGGTGCAAATGCTAACTGGCTCCCCGGCCCATGCCCAGTGACCCCCTCGCTGCCCCCCCCGGGCTCAGGGCGGCACCCCGAGGAGGGAGGAGGGCCGGAGGGCGAGGTGGTTGGCCTCTGCATCCTTCCCCCGCGCCTCGCCAGGCACGCTGGGCCCAGCCCTCGCTTGCTAAATGGACCACAGGCATTAAAAAATTAGCTGCGTATGGATACTAATTAAATATTCAATTAAACAAAGATAGGATGACAGGGAGGGGGGGGTGAGCTGTGCTTGCCTAATGAACTATATAGCCCGTGCATTACTCTATTTTTTTTTTTTTTTTGCAGATATACATTAAAATTCTCTGAAAACGTGCAGCCATGGTGATTCTGGCTTTTGTTTTCTCCCCGTGGTTGTGCCTCCCTGCTTTGTTCACCCATCAGACATAGGGTGGGGTGAGGGGTGGGGCAGGGGAAAGGAGGTATAGAGGGCCTCCTGGGAAGGTACATGGACACTCTTTATTTTATTTCATTTTATTTTATTATATTTTATTTTTTTAATCTATTTTATTGATTTTTTTTTTTTTTTTACAGAGAGAAAGGGAAAGGGATAGAGAGCTAGAAACATCTACGAGAGGGAACCATCGACCAGCCGCCTCCTGCACAACCCCCACCGTGGATGTGCCTGCAACCAAGGTACATGCCCTTGACCGGAATCGAACCTGGGACCTTTCAGTCCCGTCTTCTCTGAAATCAATAAAGATATATTAAAAATGAGTGGAACAGATGCTTGGTGTCTGGCGACGACGGTAAGACCTGGCTGTTTATACGCCTAACGTGCATCGCTAAGGCCTTGTTTTCTAACAGGACAGGAAACCAACGCAAGATTCTAGCCTTGAGAGACGCCAAGAGTTCTGATTCCGGACACTTACAATGACGCGGTTTCACACACACACTGCACAAATGCGATTCCCCGGAGCAGGCCTGCCACTTCGCACAACAGGTTCAATAAAGGCATGCGTTTGTCTTGTGGGTGGCAGTGTTTCCCAAAGTGTGGTCCGCGGCACCCCCAGGGGTACCGGGGGAAGAGTCTGGTGGGGGTCCGCGTTGCACCGGAGTTTGGTGGGGACAGGCACTGCGCCGTGCTTAGCGGCGCCTCATTCTACGTCCTCATGAGGACGAGGGGTCCTCAGCGTTACGACAATGATAGAAGGGGGACACCTGTGTCAAACGTTGGGGAGACCCTGGCAGAGGGACAGAGCCGAGGGCTCAGGCGGAGTTGACGGAAGACCAGAGGTGGGTTGGCACAACTCCTCTCAGCCAGCAGGAGAAAGGAGGGCATTGCGGGCTCAATAGGAACACTGGCCCCGAAATGAGCGAACAGAACCCCTCACACTGGGGAAAATATCCGGCATAAATGAAGCTTGGGGAAATCCATGTTCCACTTCCGGGAAATACCCAACAGAAGTAGATACCTCAGAAAGCAAATTATATATATATATATATATATATATATATATATATATATATATATATATATATATATGACTAAACAATACAGGGAAATGTAGCTTTTGTTTTTAATATATTTTTATTGATCTCAGAGAGGAAGAGAGAAGAAAAGAGACAGACCCATCAATGACGAGAGAGAATTATTGATCGGCTGCCTCCTGCATGCCCCCCACTGAGGGACGGAGCCCACCCTTGACCGGAATCGAACCTGGGACCCTTCAGTCTGCAGGCCGACGCTCTACCCACTGAGCCACACCGTCTAGGGCAAGGACACTATATCCTGTTTAACCCCTTGCTCCTTAAGAAAACATAGCTAATGAAATTCGGGAGAATTACTGAACTCATGAAGCCGGCCGTTCCTTACTAAACGCCATTTGTACAGGAGAGATCCAGAGAGTTTCCATTTCCGTCTCCCTGTGCATTGGTATGAAAGTCACCTAGAACTCAAATGTTAGGGAAATGACCAAGATGGTTGGATAAAACCATGGAGGGAACTACAATGTCTTCTGCCCATACAGCACTGTTTTCTCTGCCCATCTCCAAACCAATGTCCTTTGATGACCTCACACACGCCTAACACCCTGCTGTGTTATTAAAATTTTGAGTACAGCCAAAACCGGTTTGGCTCAGTGGATAGAGCGTCGGCCTGCAGACTGAAAGGTCCGGGGTTCGATTCCCATCAAGGGCATGTACCTTGGTTGCCACCACATCCCCAGTGAGGGGTGTGCAGGAGGCAGCTGATCAATGACTCTCTCTCATCGATGTTTCTAACTCTCTGTCCCTCTCTCTTCCTCTCTGTAAAAAAATCAAAAAAATATATTTAAAAAATAAGTAAATAAAGTTTTGAGTACGTTTTATTTTTTTTTAAATACATTCTGATTGATATCAGAGAGGAAGAGAGGGGGAAAGGGAGATACAAACATCATGATGACAGAGAATCATGGATCAGCTGCCTCCAGCATGCCCCCCACTGGGGATGGAGCCCGCAACCCAGGCCTGTGCCCTTAACCGGAATCGAACCCGGGACCCTTCAGTCCGCAGGCCGACGCTCTATCCACTGAGCCATACCAGCCAGGGCTTGAGTATGTCTTATAAGGGCAGTTCAGCCCTCAGGGAATACATGAGGATTCTCACCTTGTCATCTGACCATGAACTTGGACAGCTCTCAGGGAATGAAGGAAGCAGCTTGCAAGGGGGAAGAGAGGGATAGAGAGTCAGAAACATCCATGAGAGAGAAACATCGATCAGCTGCCTCTTGCACACCCTCTACTGGGGATGTGCCCGCAAGAGGGAAGATGCCCGCCGAACCACCCTTTCCTGGATGGCTCTCTCGCCTGCACCTCTTCCTCCTCCTCCTCCTCCTCCTCTGCTTCTCCTGCTACCTCTCTCGGCCTTGCTGAACTCGGAGAGGCCCGGGAGAGAGGAGGAATAAGGCGTTCAATAATTTATTTGGAGAAACAGCCAGCCAAGAGGAACGAATCGCGTTTAGCCGAGAGAACCCGGACCTCTGACACTCTCCCCGCTCCTCGCTCCGGTACCCGGAGCGCGAGCCGGATGGCATTAGCGGGATTTCCCTGGGATGGCATTTTAATATTCTGCCTTGATGACTTTTTAGCAACATTTACTTTCGGGGGTCTCGCGCGCGTGATCCCTCGGAGGAAATGAAACATGTCAGAGCCCATTACGAAAATCAAAATTTAAATACCCCCGGCCACATAGAGGCTTAACACACACGCACACACACACACAATCCCATCAGCAGCAAGCGCTTCGGCTGCGACTCTCGACTCTTGATTCTCTGGCTCGGCCGGGAATGAGTGTATTGGACGAAGCATCCTTGGGTCAGGGGACAGGCAGGGGTTGGTCTGACTTAGCCCATTGGCCAAAAAAAACGGACTGGAAAATAGAGGCGATGACAATCCCCATACGTAATGGGGGGAGGGATGGTAAGGGGACGGGTGTAGATGTAGGGCCAGAACTTTTGGGGGGGATCACCATATGTCTCTATGTCCCATAAAACAACCTGCTAGTTAGTTAGTTAGTTAGTTAGTTAGTTTTCATCCATCTATGGCCAGGGTTACTCTGTGATTGAGAGCTGTTGTCTTCTGTAACTGGAGAGTCACAATACATTGTGTTGTGTTAGGGTTTTTTTTTTTAAATATATTTTTATTGATTTTTTTTACAGAGAGGAGGGGAAGAGGGACAGAGAGCTAGAAACGTTGATGAGAGAGAAACATCGACCAGCTGCCTCTTGCACACCCCCCACCGGGGATGCGCCCACAACCAAGGCACATACCCTTGACCGGAATCGAACCCGGGACCTTTCAGTCCGCAGGCTGACGCTCTATCCACTGAGCCACACCGGTTTCGGCTGTGTAGTGTTTTTAAGTATATTTTTATTGATGTCAGGGAGGAAGGGGGAGAGAGAGAGAGAGAGAGAGAGAGAGAGAGAAGCATCAATGATGAGAGGGACTTATGGATTGGCTGCCTCCTGCACGCCCCCTACTGGGGATGGAGCCCACAACCCGGGCATGTGCCCTGACTGGGAATCGAACCGTGGCCTCCTGGTTCCTAGGTCGATGTTCAACCACTGAACCACACAGGCTGAATGCATTAGTTGTTTTTTTTTTAAATCCCCTCTTAGGCTCCCCTGGATTCCTCACGAATCTCAGCAGATTCCTGCCCAAGAAACATCTCCGGATCCTACGTGTTCTACTCGACTGGGAAGCAGGGGGCTGGCCCGGAAGTCACGTGGCTGCTAATCTGGTTTGCCAACGCCATGCACGTCACACACTGTGTGACGTCACAGTCCAAGCTTCGGAAATCTGCCTCCGTCCACAGAGTACGGCTGTGATGGACCCGGGAAGAAGCGTGGCCTGCTGTGTGCTGGCTGCCAGAGGCTTTTCTGACATCGTCTCGGTTTGGAAGAGGAAACCATCATGGCATTAAGAAGATCCAGGATGCCCGGCTAAAAGCTAAAATAGCCCTAACAGGTGTGGCTCAGTGGATAGAGCGTCGGCCTGCGGACTGAAGGGTCCCAGGTTCGATTCCGGTCAAGGGCATGGACCTTGGTTGCGGGCACATCCCCAGTAGGGGGTGTGCAGGAGGCAGCTGATTGATGTCTCTCTCATCGATGTTTCTAACTCTCTGTCCCTCTACCATCCTCTCTGTAAAAAATCAATAAAAATATATTTATTTATTTTTTAAAAAAAGGGGACGAGAGAGGCTAGTTTGGGCTAAAAGAGGGGGCTATTTCTCACCCAGAACCCCCTGTCCACGAAGGGAGATGTCTCTCTTCCCCATCCCTTCACTCAGCACATCTGTGGAATAGAGTCTCGGGCAATAACGCCGTTCCAGACGCATGGGGTTCGAATTTGCAGAGTTTGTTTTTTTTTTATCAACCTGATCCGGGCCCTGCCCATGGGCGCGCTGGCCCGGCCCCTCCTCCCATCCATCCTCATCCGGCCCTCGCTCACACAACCAGCCCGCCCCGCGGGACCCGGGGCCGCCCTCCGGAGACGCGGATTTATGCTAATGGCCGCCCGCATATGCTTATGGCACCTATCTGTACGGAGCTTAATCGCCTGTTACATCGCTTCTTAACCCGGCGTGCACGCGTGATTAACTCCCCTGATTCCTCTCAAAACCGTTATTAGCGCGGGGGAACGTCTGGCTCCGCGTGTCACGGAGGCCGTCTGCCTGGTGCTGGGGTTGGGGCGATGGTAAGACTCAGCTCCTGGAGGTGGGGCGGGGAGGAGAGAGGGAATGAAGGGCACGGGAAGACAGACCCCTTGCCTGCGTGTTTAGACCACGTGCAGCTGGCGAGATATCCCAGCCCCAGGCCTCTAGGCAGTAAGCCAGCGCTGGAAGAGAGAGGGATGGAGAGCTAGAAACATCGATGAGAGAGAGAGACACCGACCAGCTGCCTCCTGCACACCCCCTACTGGGAATGTGCCCACAACCAAGGTCCATGCCCTTGACTGGAATGGAACCTGGGACCTTTCAGTCTGCAGGCTGACGCTCTATCCACTGAGCCACACTGGTTTTGGCAGATAGCTAACTTTGAATGAGCCCTTGTAGGCATGCCACTTACACATGGGTGTCCTTACGAATGCTCTTTGAACTCATGTGGGCTTTTGTTTGTTCATTTTTACCAATTAACGAAACACACACACACTGACAAGATGAATATCTAAATCACATTCTACCATTTTGGCTTGAGCTGACCGGTAGGTAAGACGACAAATAATTCTTGTTAAAATGTTACAACTTTCTCTCCTTCCAAATCTGACCTAAAAATCACACGTAAAATGCACAGGGATACCAGGAAATATGCCCCCCCCCCCATACTGAGAATACACCGTTAAAAAAGTAACAACGTTATGTCCGATTTTATTACCAACCAAAGGGTACCCATCCCTCCACCCCCTCCACCTCCCCTTCAAATAGTAGTTGAGGCCGAAACCGGTGTGGCTCAGTGGATAGAGCGTCGGCCTGCGGACTGAAAGGTCCCCGGTTCGATTCCGGTCAAGGGCATGTATCTTGGTTGCAGGCACATCCCCGGTGGGGGGTGTGCAGGAGGCAGCTGGTCGATGTTTCTCTCTCATCGATGTTTCTGGCTCTCTATCTCTCTCCCTTTCTCTCTGTAGAAAATCAATAAAATATATTTAAAACACACACACACACACACACACACACACACACACACACAAAACAACAAATAGTAGTTGAACAACCAGAAAAAAAACAAAACTTGTATGGCTCCAAGATGGGAGGGGTAGGCATGGATAAAAAAGAACACTGGCGATGAGACCAGATAAGAACTGAGGGCACTGCATCATACAGTGGCATTCAAGGGCTATGATGGGGATTGAGTGCATTGCATCGCGGGATAAAAAATGGAAGAGGAAATTAGAGTTTTCACTAGTGGGGGGATTAAAAAAGATGACTGGGCGACTCCGGGATGTGTTACAACAAGCTCCTGAATAAAATAAATAGAGAGTGTGTTTCAGGATTTGTGGGGATTGAATGAAGGCCATCCATCTTCCTTGTGCGGGAACCGCGGGGGACTCCTGCCCGCAAGCTCCCTCTAATGAATTAAAAAGCTCACGGCAACTCAAGCGATAAACAGGCTTGAGCAAGGGCCATTTAAGGAGGACCAGGTCCTGCACATAAACCGATCAGGCCCGCAAGAATGCTGCCTTTCCGTTATGTTCCGACAGCAGGCCAGGCCACACCCACCGTATTCGCTCCCCCACGTGCCTTCTATTAGACCACATGTGTCAAACACAAGGCCCGCGGGCCAAATCCGTCCCGCCAGGCCTTGCAATGTGGCCCGCACCGCGCTGTCATCACTGCACTCCGCTGCGTTTCCATCACAATGACAGTTTATGACTGTTCAGTAAACCATTCGGCCCGCGATGTAGGCTGGATTTTAGATTTTGGCCCCTTCTCTGATTGAGTTCGACACCCCTATGTTAGACGAATACGCGCATGACCACCCTGACCGTGACAGTGAGAGCATGGTGTTATGTTCCCAGCAAACCATGGACCTCATCTTCTTTTTTCTTTCTTTTTTTTAAAGATATATTTTATTGATTTTAAAAAAATATATTTTATTGATTTCTTTATAGAGAGGAAGGGAGAGGGATAGAGAGCTAGAAACATCGATGAGAGAGATACATCCATCAGCTGCCTCCTGCACACGCCCCACTGGGGATGTGCCCGCAACCAAGGCACATGCCCCTTGACAGGAATCGAACCCGGGACCTTGCAGTCCGCAGGTCGACGCCCTATCCACTGAACCACACCCTGGAGGGCGGCTCTTCCACAAAATACCACGGCCTGGGCGAGTCTATGATGAAGAAGCGGCGTTGGAAGAAGTTTAAATTTTAAAAAAATGTGGCTCTCCAAAGAAATGTCAGCCATCATCCTGTGGACGCATGAGTTTGCTGACCCCCTGGTCCAGGCAGCACTGCTTTTAGATGCTTCACCGATTCCCTAACTTTCCTAGAGGCCACGCCACCATCTACAAAACCAAAATAACGCTGCACCGCGGCTACTGCTCAGGGAGCTATTTAAAAACAGCATCTCGGTTCACCAGATGCCATGACGGCCTGGTATGTGTACCACCGAGCTGCGAGAATCCGTTCACACACGCCTCCAACAAAATAAAGAACTAGTACAAGGCGGCTCTGTCTTACCGGATGGGATGGAAGGAAGGCGGAGAGGGACAGGGAAGGGGGTGAGGGAGGAGGGTGGGAGGGAGGAGGGCTGGGGGTTGGGGGACAGAAGGCAGAGCTCAAGTGAGCAACACGATGGATGGGCTGCCTGATCGCCCCTGTGTCTGCCCATCAGCCGTGTCTGTGGGAAGATGGCTTCCCTCGTCCCTTCCCTTTTCCCTTCTCCTCGTCTTCCCCCTTCCACTGTGAGCGGTGAGGAAAGGAGGGAGGGCAGTTAGCCTCCAGCGTGGACATGAGCCTCTTTCCTCTGTGCCTCTGCGTCATGAATGAGTGCCGATGGTTGGCCTGCGGAGCAGTGTCTGGAGACGCGGGCTCCTCTTTGGCCGTCTAACCATGCCCCCGGGTGGGCACCAGCAGACAGACCCTGCCTTGGTCCCCTCTGCCTCTCAGGTGGGCCTGGTGCTGCTGCTGCTGCTGTTGCTCAGAGAGAGGCAGAGAGGTTTCCCAGATAAGCCACTCCCTTCTCTTCAGTTCCAGCTTTTTTTGTTTCTTTGTTTTGGCTCAGTGGATTGAGCATCGGCCTGTGGACTCAAGGGTCCCAGGTTCGATTCCGGTCAAGGGCATGTGCCTTGGTTGCGGGCACATCCCGGTAGGAAGGTGTGCAGGAGGCATCGGATCAATGTTTCTAGCTCGCTCTCTCTCTCTCTCTCTCTCTCTCTCTCCCTCTCTCTCTCTCTCTCTCTCTTCCTCTCTATAATAAAATCCTTGAGACAACTAAGAACAAAGAATGAGAGAGTCTTTTAGCTCCTTTTGTGGAAGCTCCTCTGACCCCCCCCAATGCCTTTCAAAACTACCTTTCGCCGAAACCGTTTTGGCTCAGTGGTAGAGCATCAGTCTGCGGACTGAAAGGTCCCGGGTTCGAATCCGGTCAAGGGCATGTACATTGGTTTCAGGCACATCCCCTGTAGGGGATGTGCAAGAGGCAGCTGGTTGATGTTTCTCTCTCATCGACGTTTCTAGCTCTCTATCTCTCTCCCTTCCTCTCTGTAAAAAATCAATAAAATCTATATATTTTTAAAAACTAGCTTTCGTCTTCGGACTCCTACTTGATCTGCACACAATCCTTTCTCCAGATTGCTAAACCCTTCGGAATGCTGGGACAAGAACACAGACACCGTTCTGCACAAAACAAGAACCGGGTCGGGAAGGAAACACTGATCCTGAATCGGAGCCTTCCTTTCAGGTAAATGTTAACTCACCATACGCTTCCCCCTGCATTTTTATCTGCTGATCCCTCCCCTCTCTCCTATCCACTGAGAGCTCTTACTTAACCGTTGCCGGAATTGGAATCTCAGAAGCAATTCTGACGGAAAAGAGCAACATTTCAATTAAACGAATAATCAAATTCGGAATGTTATTTGAATAATTTGAGTCCTTAAATTAAGCAGGCAGCTTTTTTTTTTTTTATCCCCTCCCTCTTTGCAAGTATAAGCTCTAAATTACATTTTCCGCTACATTGACAGTCAACGGGTAATTAATATTTCAACTTTTCCTTCTCAGTGTTGATTTAGAAAATAAAATTAAGTAAGCACAGGACATAAATCAGCACGGCTCTTCCCGATGAGATGTGACTGCCGGCCTCCTGGTTACCCTGATCTCTCTGGAGTGAGTTCTTTCAAAGAAAGTGTGTTCGCCACGGGACAAACTTCAGTGAGATCATAGAATGTCGGAAATAATCAGTATGTTTTTCTATTCCACATACGTGAATCATTTTCCTATCAATATGGCGCCTTCCATGGAATATGCTATTCCTAAACCATTGGTATAGGGCAGTTTACTGAGACACTGAAAGGTATTTTTTTTAAAGTATATCTCATTGATTTTTTCAAAGAGAGGAAGAGAGAGGGATAGAGTTAGAAACATCGATGAGAGAGAAACATCGATCAGCTGCCTCCTGCACACCCTCCACTGGGCCCCGGGTTCGATTCCGGTCAAAGGCATGTACCTTGGTTGCGGGCACATCCCCAGGTGGGAGTGTGCAGGAGGCAGCTGATCAATGATTCTCTTTCATCGATGTTTCTAACTCTCTATCCCTCTCTCTTCCTCTCTGTAAAAAATCAATAAAATATATATTTAAAAGAAATAAAATAAAGGTAGAGACCATTGAAAGCAATCCACACTCATCAATTGTGCCACTGTCCTTAAGCTACATGTATGAGTCATCTTTTAATTTTTTTCACAGTACACTGACTTATTAATTTACACATCTCTAGAATCGTTCCTTATAAGTTTAGTATGATGCTTAGAAAGGCCTTCCTGAGCTCTGGATTACTTACAGAAAACGTCCTCTCATGTTTCCTAATACCACTTTTTAATGCATTTATTTTTAGCAAAAAATGGTTGGTCCATCTGGAGTTTATTTTGGTGTTAGAAATAAAGAGGGATACAATTTTATTTTTTCCCCCAGATGGCTACTAAGTTATCCTAACTCCGTTTATGGACAAATAAATGAACAGTTTTTTTACATGTAATTTTACACACATTCATGCACACACACACACACACACACACACGAACATAGGCACACATACATGCATATATGTATAGATTACTCTAAAAGGCTATGCAAGCAACTGGTAATAACAACAGCTTCTGTAACTGAAACCTGGGAGCAGAGTGCTGGGAGAAAGAATCCTCCTCTAGTAATTCTATATATAAAAGCCTAATATGCAAAGTGTCCAGTCTTCCTGTCGTCCGTTCAACCAATCAAAGCATAATATGCTAATAACATGCCAAGGCCACTCAACTGCCCGTTATGATGTGCACTGACCACCAGGGGGCAGACACTTCGACTGGTAGGTTAGCTTGCTGCTGGGGTCCAGCTGACAGGGTCTGAGAGAGACGGGCCAGACACACTCTGAAGCCCTCCACTGTCCCTCCCCTGCTGGCCAACCTCCCACATCCCTCCCTGTCCCTGATCGGGCACCAGTGGGGTCCCTCAGCTTGGCCTGCACCCTCTCCCAATCCGGGAGATGTCAGAGAACCAGTTTAGGCTCAATCCTGCAGGCCAGGCCGAGGAACCCCACTGGTGCACGAATTCAGGCACCAGGCCTCTTGTTTTAGAATAATAAGCGTGTTTCCCAATGTGATTTCAACACTACCGTTAGGGACACTATCAAATCAAAGCAAGGATAATGAGTCCACCTTGTTAATAAACGTGCCCTTGACCGGAATCGAACCTGGGAACCCTTGGTCCACAGGCTGGCTGACATTTACATTATGATTCATTAACAGTAGCAGAATTGCAGTGATGAGGTAGCAACGAAAATTATTTTAGGGTTGGGGGTCACCACCACATGAGGAACTGTACCAAAGGGTAGAAGGAATTGAGAACCACTGGTTTACAATTTTATTTTATTGTAAACCAGTGGCTAAAAGATACTCATGCGACTCAATGCCCGCCTCCTCTCTTTTTGGCGAATATTTGCTTTACAGTTCCATTCTTTGAGCATCGTCCGCCACCAATCGAACTTTGCCCAAGAAAGACGACGGATCTGCCTGGTGATGTCACCTTCGACGGCTGTGAAGAAGACCCAAACCCGACGGCAAGACACCGCAGCTCATCTTAAAGGGGACGTGTGTCTCCGGAGCAGGTCTGAAGGTAAAAAACAGCCTTGCGATCATCCGCCCGTCTACCCATGCATTTGCATTATCATCTCATCAGGCAAAAACAGAAGGTGGCAAAAGCTTACTGCCATCCCTCCGCTCCGGGTGGAACATTTCCATCAAAGAAGCATCCGGTCCCCTGAGCCCGCAGCCATATGCTACGGGAAAATGTCACCGGTGGAAGACGTATTCATTTGCTGTTTTTGAAAACTCTGTTTGATATTCATGCATTCCAAGCGTTTTGACCTAGATTTCTGGAGAGGCCGTTCGATCTGGTCTGGTGCAGGCGGCTAGACAGCTGTTGCTTATGTAGTCAAAAGGAAGACTCTAAAGTTTAAGAGAGAGAGAGAGAGAGAGAGCACTGTTGCTTATGTAGTCAAAAGAAAGAGTCTAAAGTTTAAAAGAGAGAGAGAGAGAGAGAGAGAGAGAGAGAGAGAGAGAGAGAGAGAGAGAGAGAATGAAAACATTTATTAATGGATGCCAACATTTCAAGCAGCCAATATGTTTAATACTATATTAACTAATAGAAGCATATGGAGATGCGTTTGCCGCAAAGCTTTCAAGAAAAGAACAAAGAGGAGGGAAAAAAGGGAAATACCTTGAAGTTCAAGGGGAATGGGATTTGAACTTTCTCCTGTGAGTGTGAGCCTGATGAAATGGCAACAGCCTTTCATTATAAGCGAGCGGCTAATGTCACTGTATTTAGGATGTTTTCAGAGGAGGTATTCGATGTCCGATGTGTTACACCCACCTTAGAGAAACTAAGCTCTCGTAGGTACGAGACTGTATCATTTGTTGGGTTATGTTGATTGAAGTGGCATAGCGAAGGAGAATAAGCAGACCCTTGCGATGGTTTTGGATATCAAGCTTGTTCTTAGCCAGAATTATTTATATATATATATATATATATATATATATATATATATATATATATATATATATATATATATATATTTATGCTTAGAAGGCCTAGTTAATTCAGCTATATGTTGGTATTAAATAATGTAATGATAAGGATCAAAATAAATATGAATACTACTTTCTCCTCAGCTCTATCTCTTCCCAGCAATGAGAACAAAGCAGTTGCGTTACCCATGTATCCATCTAACTACCCGCATCATTAAATTATAGCAAACTATTTTTTAAATATATTTTATTGATTTTTTGGAGAGAGGAAGGGAGAGGGATAGAGAGTTAGAAACATCGATGAGAGAGAATCATCCATCAGCTGTCTCCGGCACACTCCCTACTGGGGATGTGCCCGCAACCAAGGTACATGCCCTTGACCGGAATGGAATCCGGGACCCTTTAGTCCGCAGGCCGATTCTCTGTACACTGAGCCAAACCAGTTTCAGCGAATTACAACAAACTATTCATCCACATCCCTTCTCTTCTCAGTAGGACAGTAATCAGTTGAGTTCTATCTGCAGCATCATTTAGCTACACGCTCCCAGACACTCTATCTCTTGGGCCATGGTGTTGCCAAATATATTATTTATTAGCAACGAGGAGCATGGATCCATTTATCTGCCAATGATGACGAAGCACCCACTAAGAACAGGCACTGTGTTAGATTCTGGGAATCTACACATATAAAAGGCTAAGTGTCTGTCCGACTGACCGGTAGCTTTGACACACACTGACCATCAGGGGGCAGACGCTCAAGGTGGGAGCTGCCATTTGAAAATAAACGGCACTACGCACCTGACACTGACAAACCAACACTCAGCTTACCCCTTAGTGGGACACAAGCCCCACCACCCCTCTGGAGAGACACCCCACCAAATTGCAGCCAACATTGCCAAGACACAGCGGCGCAAAATGGGGTCCACAGCCGAGCCCAGCCTAGAAACGGTGGCTGTGGGCACCAGGTAATGACGTCACATAGCAACGCTCGGCTTCCTCTCCCTAACAACTAGCTTCCTTGGAGTTTCTTCCGCCCAGGAACCCAACTTGCTTTATAGCCAGGTGCAAACATTTTACAGTTTACCCAAATGTCTGGGAAGCGTTTTCTCACGCCTCATCTCATTTGATCCTCATAGAAATCCTGGAGGAGGTAGATAGGAGACTTGGTAGAAACCTATTTTTTTTTTTTTTGTCATTAGCAAGACACGAATAGCCATAGTAAGATATTTCTTCAAATGATTTTCCTTTCAATGTGCATGAATCCGTGCACTGGGACGCTAGTATAGGAATAAAAAGCAAAGTCTTTATTTTCCAGTGGACTAGTGACAGCATGAGAGATGACTACTCCTCAGACACACAAAATGGGAGAAAGAGGTGATCTGAATTCCGCATAGGAAATGACTCTGTGTCCCCTTTACAAAATAGAAGCAATCAAGTGTAGCTAAAATAAGCCATCTTCAGTCCAGCCAGTGTGGCTCAGTGGTTGAGCATTGACCTATGAATCAGGAGGTCACGGTTTGATTCTCGGTCAGGGCAAATGTCCGGGCTGCAGGCTCGATCCCCAGTCGGAGGCATGCAGTAGGCAATCAATCAATGATTCTCTTCCATCACTGATGCTTCTCTCTCTCTCTCTCTCCCTCTCCCTTCCTCTCTGAAATCAATAATAAAAAAAAATTTTTTTTCAAAAGAATCATTGACTGGCTGCCTCCTGCACGCCCCCTACTGGGGATCAAGCCTTCAACCCGGGCCTGTGCCTTGACTGGGAATCAAACCATGACCTCCTGGTTCCTAGGTTAATGCTCAACCACAGAGCCACACAAGCTGGGTGAGGCAGGGGGATAAAAATCCCATACAAAGGATGGATGGATGTTCAGAGCCATGGAACAGAGAAGATGGGTTGTCAACGCACTTGGAGTCCTGACTGTTACTTGGTTACACATGGGAGGCAACTTAGAGTAATCAGGAGTGCGGATCCGACAGTCTCCCTCGGAGCTGCCACATTAGCTTAAGGACTGCGGATTTACAGAAGACCAAATGCTTCTGTTTCAGCCCTAGAGGATTCATTTATTTTTTTCCCTCTCAATTTCAACTTGGCAAAGGAAGACATCTAAATGTGGACCCAGAGAAGAACTGTAAAACTGTAACCAATTCATCTTCCTTATTAAGAGGAAATAGGCCATATACATCTACCGTGTTTCCCCGAAAATAAGACCTACTGACAGGTTTCCTTCTGAGTGAAATATAAGGCATCCCCCCAAAAAATATAAGGCCCCCCCTAGGCTAGACATGAGAGATTTGGTCCACTGATTCTGAAAGAAATGGAGTCACAAGAAATTCACCAGGAAATTCAGGAATTGGATTGTTAGGATGATGTTCCAGAAGATGATGACATGATTGTCATGGAATCAATGAGTCAATTCTTGATCCTGTAGGATTCACAGTGTGTCTGGTTTGTGTTGACAACGACCGTACTACCGTACCGTATACAGGTGATTGATTTCCTTTATTTTCATTTAACAGTAAATGTGTACTGTATTCTTCTTCATGGAAAAATAAGACATCCCCCTGAAAATAAGACCTAGTGCATCTTTGGGAGCAAAAATTAATATAAGACACGGTCTTATTTTCGGGGAACCAGGGTACTAGAGGCCCAGTGCACAAAATCCATGCACGGATGGGGTCCTTAGTGGCCACCAGCTGCTGGCCGGGGGCCTCCCTTCCCCATCTGCTGGCCGGAGCCTTCCTTCATTCCAGGCCTCCCCCTGGTGGTCAGCACATGTCATAGCGCGTGATTGAACTCCCGGTCGAACTCCCAAGGGGACACTTTGCCTATAGGCTTTTATAGAGAGAGAGAAAAGCTATATACCTCATTTGAGAGTTTTGAAAAAAACAGAAGTGGTTGGCGGTTGTTTTGATTTCTAACCTGGCGTCTGTTTTCCCACAGATCCTGAGACTCTCCCAGGAGCCTGATTACTGTATCCAAGTGGCTCTGGGAAACTGTGAATAATGTTTGCTCATTAGTCTCACCCCTACTTCTAGCCATAAAAGCGGCACGTCCTAATGCGCTCCCATTTCCCAACTCCACGCAAGCGAGTGTATTTCAGCCAGTTTGAACAGATGGATTTATGAGACTCGGAGTCAAATATATTTCTTTCCTAGAATCTGGCTGCTCCAGTCCCCCGTGTGACTGCGATGGAGAGAACTGAATTACGGAAGCTGTCAGATGTGGACTCTTTTTTGCAAAGCTCTCTCAAGTAGGGTCCCCTTGCTCCACTTGCAAGCAGAATTAGTGAGACGAAGAGGCTACCAGAACGTGGAAACATTTGTTGGGGATCTGATAAGTTTCTCCTGAGTGCCTGGCAGGTTGGCATGACCTCCAAGGCACTCCCGTCGAGCTAATAGGATCAGCAGGGCATGGAGAGGCAGGAGTATGCAGAGTTCCAAAAGGCAGGGCGACAATGGCATCAAGTCCAGCTGGGAAGGCCTTGGGATGCCTGCACCAAAGCAAGAAGGAGGCAGTCCTAGGAGCAGCGGGGCAGCTACCATATCAAGACCAGGTTTCGAGGAGCTAAAAGGTTATTAAGACAAGGAATTAGACTCAAGGGGGAAAAAAGGGGAAGTCTTTTTCGTTTTGTGTTAATTCTCACCTGAGGATATTTCTCCATTTTTTAGAAATATATATTTTGCCGAAACTGGTTTGGCTCAATGGATAGAGTGTAGGCCTGCAAACTGAAAGGTCCCAGGTTCGATTCCGGTCAAGGGCACGTACCTTGGTTACAGGCACATCCCCAGTAGGGGGTGTGCAAGAGGTAAGATATGGATGTTTCTAACTCTCTATCCCTCTCTCTCTTCCTCTCTATAAAAAAAAAAATCAATAAAATATATATATATTATTGATTTTTTACAGGGAGGAAAGGAGAGGGATAGAGAGATAGAAACATCCATGAGAGAGAAACATCAATCAGCTGCCTCCTGCACACCCCCCAGAGGTCTGGAGCAGCTGGGGCTGTGCAACACCTATGTCATCTCTCCGCCCCCAGCCGCTGGGCACCCGTGTATGCAAATTAACCAGCCATCTTTGTTGGGCTAATTTGCATACCCACTCCTGATTGGCTGGTGGGTGTCGCGAAGGCACAGTCCATTTGCACCTTTCTCTTTTATTAGCGTAGATGTGTGGAGCCTGCCGTTAGCACAGAGAGATTTTTCTTCCTATCGGCCAGGTATAAGAGGGACTATTCAGGGAAACCAAAGTCATCCACAGCCAACAGCCCACGGGGAAAGGTGTGCTTCCCTAGCAGACCGGCGCTGGCTCTCCTCATATGCACAACAACAGGATGATAATAAAGGAAGGACTTAGTCAAATATTGACGGCTGTGGTGGGGGCGGCCACCAGGCCAAGCAGGTGAGTCAGCCACAGAAGGACATGCTGCCTACAGACTCAACCAAGGAAAAGTGACATATTTGCCGAATTCGGTTTGGCTCAGTGGTAGAGCGTCGGTCTGCGGACTGAAGGGTCCCGGGTTCGATTCCAGTCAGGGGCATGTACCTTGGTTGCAGGCACATCCCCAGTGGGGGATGTGCAGGAGGCAGCTGGTCGATGTTTCTCTCTCATCGACATTTCTCTCTCTCTCCCTTCGTCTCTGTAAAAAATCAATAAAATATATTTAAAGAAAAGTGACATATGTTATTGTTCAATGGATTGCAAGCCGGTTCCCCAAACTGCCACCCACGTTCAGTAGACACGCGGGAACCCTTTTTCCCCTTTTTTCTTTCTCGTGCACAAGCGGGTTTTACACTCAGACGCTCCTGTGTGTGGACCCTCCACGCTGCTCAAACTAATTTTTGAGGACGGGAATTTAAAGCGCCTGCCTCTCCCCCAGGCTCGGGATGGCACCTCTATCCGCCCAGAATAAACCAGGCGGCCCCTGCCAGGATAGCGCCTGCCATTAGCGGGATGCACCAACGCGGGGCAGCGATAATGGCTATTTAATTGAATATAGATGCTGGTGGAACACCGTGCATTTTAAATCAATCATGATCCGTATTAATGCGGCGCTCATAATGGCCTGTTTCCTGTAGCAAATGTAAAAGAACGGAGAAACCTCAGCCTCGTGGGTGTTTACAACCTCCGCAAACACACATTCGACATTTAGATCTTCCCTCCTTCGCCAGGGGATCAAGGGGGGTTTGGCAAAAGTTTTAATTTCGCCGTAGAGAGCCGTCT
>NW_023425543.1:2308983-2328983 GCF_014108245.1 Pipistrellus kuhlii | reverse complement strand
CACTCCCTCTGCCTGATGGCCTGATCACCTCCAACTGCCCCTGTTCCTGTCTGATAGCCCCCAACTGCCCCACCCCCTCGCCAGCCTGCTTACCCCCAATTGCCCTCCCCGCTCGCATGATCGCCCCCAACCGTCCCACCTCTCGCCAGCCTGCTCACTCCTAACCACCTCTGCCTCGGTCCCACCACCACCATGGCTTTTTAGCATATGACCCTTTTATGAGACTAGATATGAAAGCATGAGGAACTTCGTTTTGATGGGAAACACCCCCCCACACACACACACACACACACCCACATAGGCAGGTCCTGCCGTGTTTGACAGATCAGTTCTACAAGGATGCTCCATCTACACGTCAGGTGTAACTTCATCTTCTTTCCCCCTCGAGCTCCCGCAGAATGCTCTCCCCCGTGGCCCAGAGTCATTACCCCCTTCCCTCTCGCACGGCCCCCGCTCTGTATGTGTCAGGCATAACTACATTTTTATGTGCACAGATACCCCGGCCGCGAATGAGGGGGACGCGTCCCTCCCCCCGCCCCCCGCCTCCCTGCGCCCTCCGCGCGCCCCGCTAATATGATTTGTTGAACAAATTGTCCCATTAATCTGGGGATGTTTGACAGAGTGAGAACGTAAGTGCCAACACGGGGAGATTCACAAGAATCGGAAGTCCCGGCGCCTCTTTTCTCAAGGTAAATAGTTATTATATCAGGGTGTCAGGCGGGCGGGATGGATGTGTCTCCCTACTCGGTTTGTAAATGTCACTTTTCCCCGGCCCATCAGGGTGACAAATGAGGTGTGGGCGACGGCGGGAGTTCATTCTCTGACAAAGTTCCTAGCGGCCTGTTTCAAAGGCGGCAAGCACCCAGATTCCTCGTGTGGATCATCTAAGCCCCACCGCTGCCAGGAGCTGTTCGGTTCTGCTCTTGCCACTGTCTCAAAATCCTGGGAGAGAGACATGGCTCTGGTACAAAATTTGAAGTCTCTCTCTTTCTTTTTTAAAAAAACATATTTTATTTATTTTTTTACTGAGAGGGATAGAGAGCCAGAAACATCGATGAGAGAGAAACATCGACCAGCCGCCTCCTGCACACTCCCTACCGGGGATGTGCCCGCAACCAAGGTCCATGCCCTTGACCGGAATCGAACCCGGGATCCTTCAGTCTGCAGACCGACGCTCTATTCGCTGAGCCAAAAATGTGAAGCCTCAAGTAAAAGTGAGTCGATTAGGGAGTCGTGTATAGACCATCAAGCTGAGCTCCCAGGGTGGTGCCAAAGAATGGTTCTCAAGATTTTATGATCTCAGGGAAATTGATGATAGTAAGGTTTTCGTTTAGATATTCTTTCACTTTTTCTTTATATAGTTAATCTTGATAGAGATATTTTTAAATATATATATATTTTATTGATTTTTCACAGAGAGGAAGAGAGAGGGATAGAGAGTTATAATAGAAATATCGACGAGAGAGACTCATGGATCAGCTGCCTCCTGCACACCCCCCACTGGGGATGTGCCCACAACCAAGGTACATGCCCTTGACCGGAATCGAACCTGGGACCTTTCAGTCCGCAGGCCAATGTTCTATCCACTGAGCCAAACAGTTTTTGGCTTGAGAGAGATTTTTTTTTTTTAATCTATTTTTATAGAGGAAGGGAGTGGGAGAGAGAGAGAGAAACATCAATGATGAAAGAGAATCATCAATCGGCTGCCTCCTACATGCCCCCTATTTTCTTGAAAATTGATTTAAAACTAAAGGCCTGGTGCATGAAATTAGTGCACTTGGGAGCACAGGCGGGGGGAGGGGGGCATCCCTCAGCCCGGCCTGCACCCTCTTACAGTCCAGGAGCCCTTGGGGGATGTCCAACTGTGAGCCCAGCTTCTGGCTGAGCAATGCTCCCCCTGTGGGAGTGCACTGACCACCAGAAGGCAGCTCCTGCACTGAGCATCTGCCCCCTGGTGGTCAGTGCGTGTCATAGCAACCGGTCATTCTGCCATTCGGCCTATTTGCCTTTTATTATATAGGACTGTCTGAGAAAAGGCAATGGATTGGGGCGAGGGTCATAAGAGAGAGAAACATGGATCTTTGCTAATAGGTTTTTCCTTCAGACTCTGGGTAGACACTTAGCTGGATAAATTATTCGCTCTGCATTTTTGACCGCTAAAGACTTCTATGGTTTGTTTTGTTTTTTGCATCCTATTACTTTTTTTTCTTTTTTTCTTTTTAAGACCTGCAACAGATTTGCCGGTATTTTGAATGCAAACCCTTCCGACTACCGTCTTTTGAATACATTATCCATTTAAACCGAAAAGGAAAGCAACGATGGGAACAAATGTCCATTTGGAATCATCACAGAACAATTAGTTCTCCCTGGAGATAAGAAGATGGGAGACGTGTGGATGCAAACGAAAACGATAAAGTCACCCTTGAACATATAATCCTTTTACAGCGGAACGCAGCATGAAATGTCTACGCTCAACAGCTTGGTAGCTATTTTCATCGTTTTTGTGAAAAGAAAGTGGAGAAACACACACACACACACACCAACACAAAACAGAAACAGTCACTCTTGCAGAAGATCCCTGGAAATCCTGACAGGTGGTTGATGAAAAAAAAGTCCCTTTTGTTTATAATTAACCAAGGATCACAGAGATCAGGGGGCAGACTGGCCAACAGCATAAAGACAGGCTCTGGGAGGGGAACAAAAGCAACAGCAGCCTGCCGAAACCGGTGTGGCTCAGTGGACAGAGCGTCGGCCTGTGGACTGAAAGGTCCCGGGTTCGATTCCGGTCAAGAGCATGTATCTTGGTTGCGGGCACATCCCCAGTGGGGAGGTGTGCAGGAGGCAGCTGATCGATGATTCTCTCTCATCGATGTTTCTAACTCTATCCCTCTCTCTTCCTCTCTGAAAAAAAAAAAATCAATAAAATATATTAAATTAAAAAAAAAAAAAAAAAAGATTAACAGCAGCCTGGAAATCTGCCCGATGGGACTGATAGGAGCAATCGGACCCGGGGAGGTGAGTGGCTTTGGTTCAAGGACCCAGAACACTTTCTCATTGGACAAAGAGTTCTTCTCTATTGTGCCATCTGAATCCTACGGAACAAATCGCAAGCATTTCCATTGTCGTACGTACGATAATTTCCCATCCGCTTCCTTAGACTCTACAGTAGGGGTGTCGAACTCAATCAGAGAAGGGGCCAAAATCTAAAATCCAGCCTAAATCGCGGGCCGAATGGTTTACTGAACAGTCATAAACTGTCATTGTGATGGAAACACAGAGGAGTGCAGTGATGACAGCGCGGTGCGGGCCACATTGCAAGGCCTGGCAGGACGGATTTGGCCCGCGGGCCTTGTGTTTGACACATGTGGTCTACAGAATGTAAGAAGAGCTGGCAACATGCAATAGGCAAGACAAGATAGAATTCTAAGGCTCCTAACGTCGTCATGCCATCTCAAGTTTCATTTATTGAACTTTGTCTCTTCCTTCCCCTTCCTCTAAAAAAAATTCAATAAAAACATTTTTTTAAAAAAATCCTATGTCTTCAATTAAACTGCCCACAAACTATGACTTGCCCTCTGTGACAGACTAAACATTTGTGCTCCCCTCCTCCCCCTCAAATTCATATGTTGAAACCCTACCCCTCGATGTGATGTTGTAGGAGGTGGGGCCTCTGCATGGTGTTAGGTCATGAGGGTGGGGCCCTCGTAAGTGGGATTAGCGCCCTCATCAAGGAGGCCACCCAGAGTTGCCTCGCCCCATCTGCCATCTGAGGGCACAGTGTGGTGAGAGAGCAACTCCAGGAGCCAGGAAACAGCCCCCACCAGACAGCAAAACTGTCTGAACCTCCACTCTGCCTCTCAGCCTTTCAGAACTGTGAGAAACAGAATGTTTCCTACGTAAAAGCCACCCAGTTCCCGGGAGTTTGTTAGAGCAGCCAAGCAGACCCCACCACCCAGTAGATTCACACACAGACTGGAGTTCCTTCTTTCCAGACGTACGTCACAGGAACAGGTCTTTAGTACATCTTGGTTGGCTCGCCTTTTAATTTAATGACATTGTGTTGTGTGTTTTTTTTGTAATGTATTTTATTGATTTTTTTTTTTTTTTTTTTTTTTTTTTTACAGAGAGGAAGAGAGAGAGCGATAGAAAGTTAGGAACATCGACCAGCTGCCTCCTGCACACCCCCCCACCGGGGATGTGCCTGCAATCAAGATACATGCCCTTGACCGGAATGGAACCTGGAACCCTTCAGTCCGCAGACCGACACTCTACCATTGAGCCGAACCGGTTTCCGCTAATGGCGCGCGCGCACACACACACACACACACACACACACACACACACCAGAACAATGATAGCAATGCCTGAAACACCTCATTTGGAAGTAAACCGAAGGGAAGCTCACTTCTTCCCACTCCAGCAATAAAAGGGCCCTGCGCTCTGAATGTGTCTGCATTTCTAGGTGTCCTCAGAAGAAAAAAACAAAACAAAACAAAACAAAAAAAAATGAAAAGAGAGAACCCCAAAACAGAAACCAAAACCCCCACCAATCGCCAAGAGATCATTTTATTTTAAATCTATTTTACTGATTTTTTCACAGAGAGGAAGGGAGAGGGATAGAGAGCTAGAAACATCGATGAGAGAGACACGCGGACCAGCTGCCTCCTGCACACTCCCTACCGGGGATGTGCCTGCAACCAAGGTCCATGCCCTTGACCGGAATCGAACCTGGGACCCTTCAGTCCGCAGGCCGACGCTCTATCCACTGAGCCACACCGGTTTTGGGGGCGAGAGGTCATTTTAGACACACCCTACCCTGGGATGCCACCTGCTGCCCTGGATCCTGGAGAGGGCTGTGCCCCAGAAAGGAAGGAGAGAGAGCTGCTCCTGACGGGGGATCTGTTCCCTCCAGCATCCCGGCCTTTGAGGGATTCGAATATTTAATCACCATCAGACGCCGGGCCCCGTATTTACACAAGTGCTCCGTTATCCCGAGCACTTCGCCACAGCCCGCCCGCTCCCGGTGTGACCTGGAGATGGAGGCGGCATTTGGTACAAACAGGAGGCGGCGAGCGCCTGGCTGGGGCCATCTGTCACTGACACGGAGCCCCTTCTCTCTCTGCAGGCGAGGAGCCCGCCCCGGCACCGCACCGAGGGGGAGAGCCAGGTAATGAACTCCCATCCGCAAAGAGCGATCAGACGGATGACCTCCGAGGAGGGCTGGTCCCCCCGGGGTGCGCCCACCTTCTCCAGAGAGCGGTGCCCGGCCCCTTTCACCGGGCAAGGGGCCCTGGGAGACCGAAGGACAGGGAGGCACGGGGGAAAGATGGGGGCGGGTTAGTGAGAACGAAGGCTGAGAGAGAGAGAGAGAGAGAGAGAGAGAGAGAGACAGAGAGAGACAGACAGAGAGACAGACAGAGAGACAGAGAGAAGAGAGACAGAGAGAGAGACAGAGAGAGAGACAGAGAGAGAGACAGAGAGACAGAGAGACAGAGAGACAGACAGAGACACAGAGACAGAGAGAAGAGAGACACAGACAGAGAGACAGACAGAGACATAGAGAGACAGAGAGAAGAGAGACAGAGAGACAGAGAGAGACAGAGAGGAGAGACAGAGACACAGACAGAGACACAGAGAGACAGAGAGAAGAGAGACAGAGAGAGAGAGAGACAGAGAGCGAGAGAGCGAGAGCGAGAGAGAGAGAGAGAGAGAGAGAGAGAGAGAGAAACTTCCAGGATGAGGGGATCATGGATTGGCTGCCTCCAGTATGCCTCCTTCTTGGAACCGAGCCAGCAACCCAGGAATATGCCCTTGACCGGGATCGAACCCGGGACCTTTCAGTCCGCAGGTTGACGCCCTATCCACTGAGCCACACCGGCTGGAGCTGTGTGGGGCATTTTTTTAGGTTGATAAAAATTGCAAAGATCTATACTAATAAAAAGATAGTGTGCGAATGATCAGTACTGGGTGAAGTTCAGCCCAAGGGTGATGGTGGGTAAGACGAGAAAGAAAAAAAATGCTGAGGACCAGGGGGAGGGGTCCGAGGAGGAAAAGGCAGAAGGCACAGGAGGTAACCTTGGCCTCCATTTTTATTCCAAAGCGAGTTTTAGCTCCTTAGCAAAATGGTGTGTCACAGTCAAACCAAAGGATGGGATTATAAAAGGCCTCTGTTTCACTGAATTGGTAAGTGCTGATTGTTTTGGTATTAATTACCAAAGAAGGTATCTTTTGAAAGCAGTGAGCCTGCCGAAACCGGTGTTGCTCAGTGGATAGAGCGTCGGCCTGCGGACTGAAGGGTCCCGGGTTCGATCCCGGCCAAGGGCACGGACCTTGGTTGCGGGCACAACCCCAGGTGGGGGGTGTGCAGGAGGCAGCTGGTCGATGACTCTCTCACATTGACATTTCTAACTATCTCTCTTCCTTCCTCTCTGTAAAAAAAATCAATAAAATATATTTTTTTAAAAACCTCCAGGGGCTGCAGTGATGGGACTTCCCAGGTGCCCTGCAGGCAAGCGTTCGGCCTTGCTGTGGACACCCTGTCCGCCCCGCCTGCCCCATCTGCAGCTGCCCGAGAACCCATTACTTCCCAGTCCCCAGAGAAGGCCAGGGTCCCTGGCATCATTACTCCTAAGCAAATGTAACGGTCTCCACCGCACACCCTAATTTGCTTGGTGTAATTATAGGTCACTCACCCGCCTCCTTCCCGCCCCCTCTTGCACCAACCACCCTCCCCTCTCTTTTTTGTTCTTATCAATAGTACATGGAGCCCGCGAATCGCGAGGCAGCTGTACTATTTGGATATGATTATGAAATTGCTAATAATAATAATAATAATAATCAAGTGGTGTCAGCAGCAACACCCTGCTTGTATCAAGCCGGTCCTGACGATGTTCTATTAGGCAGGCAGTGAGGGGTTGGAGCACATGGGTTGTGTGAATGGCCTGTAGGACTTGGGGAAGAGGAGGAGCGAGCAATTCATATTTTATTTTATTTTATTTTATTTTAACCTGTTAACCGGGGAGTTCCCTTTTTGATGACACAACCTGTAACAGGCGCGTACTCTTTCACTAGGACGTGTCAGTACGTCACGCCCGGAGGACGTAATCTCACATTATTATTATTTTTTATTTATATTTATTGAAAATAAATTATATATATATACATTTTTTTCATTTATGTATATATAAAGCACAAAGGAAAATACGAAATTACAAAAAAAAATAGAAAAGAATACCGACAAAAAAAAAATGGAAACATCGGATTAAAAAAATTATAAATTTTACAAACAATTATAAAGATTACAAAAAATATATACCGTCCCTCTCAGGGCCCAAAGTATATTTCCAGGACGTGTTCATACGTCCTACCTGTTCCTGATAGTGTTTACGTTTTGACGTATTTATAGGTTCCGCTCAGTTAACAGGTTTTTATTTTATTTTTATATTTTATTTTGTTTTATTTTGTTATTTTATTTTATTTTATTTTACTTTATTTTATTATTTTATTTTATTTTAATTTAATTTTTTGTCTCCGAGCGGCAGGCCCCCGACAAGCACATGTACGTCCCTCCCTCTCTCCACGGGGTGGGCTGAGAGAAGGGGAGGCGGAGGAGGGAGCGTCCAGTGGTTTTGGAGGATCCTGCAGAGCCCAGCTGAGGGACTCGCTGGGAACGTGCCCCCAGCCCTGGGCCCCTGGGGCGCTCTCCCCCCCATTCATCCCGCCGATGGGGCCTTCCGCAATGCAAACCTGTTTTATTAATTACGTTTGACATTTCCTTAATTAGTTTCATTTACATCCCACCCGCCCCTGCCCGGCGACGGCGCCATACATCATCGCGCCGGAGGGAGAGCCGGGATGCCCCCGAATCACAACCGCGGAGAGACGAGACGGCTCGGTGGCGAAGGCACAGGAAAACCGGCGTTGGACCTCTCCGTGCTGAATGGGTTTATAAACAGCAAACAAATAGACGGTTTTACGGAAACGATGGAAGGCTCGCCACCATGGGGTTCTATGCTTCTCCGGAATGTCTAGGACACCTAGTCTATTCATAAGGTTAGAAATATCCAGAATATATATGGGCATACTCAGGTGTGTTGCCAAGTCTTAGAAATTACTCTTTAAAAAAAATACACACACACACACACACACACACACACACATCAATATACAATATATAATTGATTTCACAGGGTAAGGGAGAGGGAGAGAGAGAGAAAAGCATCCATGACGAGAGAGAATCATTGATTGGCTTCCTCCTGCTTGTCCCACACTAGGGATGGAGCCTGCAACCCGGGCCTGTGCCCTGACCGGGAATGGAACCCTGGACCCTTCAGTCCGCAGGCCAATGCTCTAGCCACTGAGCCAAACCGGCTAGGGCTGTGCTGTTGTTTTTGAGCTCATCTTTTTTTTCTTCCAGCTCTCTCATGATTCAGCTCGTTAGCTGCTTATGCCTTATTTCTCCAATAAGATGGTTAGTCCGTATGTTTCCATATTTTTATTTTCCTCCTAGCACATACATAGTGCTCATTAGATACTAATGAAGGTAGAACATCATGTCACACGTATTTGTGCCAATACAAGCTAACTGGAGGATCGGCACCTAGCTCAGAAAATACATGATGAGTAAGAATTAATAACTTCAGCCGAAACCAGGTTGGCTCAGTGGATAGAGCGTCGGCTTGGGGACTGAAAGGTCCCAGGTTCGATTCCGGTCAAGGGCATGTACCGTGGTTGCTGGCACATCCCCAGTGGGGGGTGTGCAAGAGGCAGCTGGTCGATGATTCTCTCTCATCGATGTTTCTAGCTGTCTATTCCTCTTCCTTCCTCTCTGTAATAAATCAATAAATATATTTTTTAAAAATGAATTAATACCTTCAGAAATGATATTGATAAGACTACAGTAAGATCTACACTGTCATGAAGAATCATTCACAAAACTGTCCATGCACACCGTTTTCTAACGTATGAATGATTTACCTCACTTTGCTTAAGTAGGCGCTTAAACAAGAAGTATAATTCTACCAATAGAATTACCATGTTGAGAATAATAACTATACTTTTCCAGGCGCCAAACACCACAGTAGGTACTTACTGTGCAAGTGCACAGAGCTCACAGTGAGTACTGCTATCTGCTATGTTTTATTTTTATTTATTTATTTTTAAAATATATTTTATTGAGTTTTTTAGAGAGGAAGAGAGAGGGATAGAGAGTTAGAAACATCGATGAGAGAGAATCATCGATCAGCTGCCCCCTGCACACCCCCCTTTGGGGATGTGCCCGCATGCTAAGGGGCCACATGCTAACCTGACAGCTCAGGGGTGGCCTGCATGGCTGTCTTGCAAACTCAGAGACCTAAAATAACCACAAAAGATGGTCTGAAAATTAAATATTTAACGACAAGCAGGTTACGGTGGGTAGTCATGTCCTAGCCAGTATTTTCCCTGGCAAAGACATATAGCTTTAAAAAAAAATATTTATATATATATATATAATTGATTTTTCACAGAGAAGAAGAGAGAGTGAGAGTTAGAAACATCCATGAGAGAGAAACATCTATCAGCTGCCTACTGGGGGTGTGTCCACAACCAAGATCCATGCCCTTGACCGGAATCGAACCCGGGACCCTTCAGTCCGCAGGCCTACGCTCTATCCACTGAGCCACACCGCTTTTGGCTGCACCACATTTTTATTTTATTTTATTTTATTTTTTACTACCCAAGAAGACCCTCCTGCCTTTGGTGGGAGAAGCTCGGAAGAAGGCAAAGTCGCTCACGTTTCCTTGGACCCGCTGATAACGCTGGGTGCTGCTGGGCTGTGAGTTCAATTGGGTGTGTTTTTCTGTTTTGTTTTGTTTTTCGTAAGCAAACTCCTTATGGTCATGACCCCCTACGTGGCCGGTGACCCCGGAGACGTAAGGTGCCCTCCGACCCTCGGATTCCGCTGGCATCGGAGAGACCTCGCACGCCTGCCTCCCAGACAATGAAGTGCCCGCGTCATTCTCGATAAAACGCCGGGCTGCGGGAGGTCTCACATAACATCCGGGGGTGGGACGTCAAAACAGGATGCTGTCCCGGGCTGTCACAGGCTGTCAGGGGAGACCCTCACGCGCTGGCCGCCGCCGTCCAGCGGGATCCGATGGAAAGATCAGCAAACCAGGCAGGTTTCGGGGTGTCTGACCCCGGGAGGGCTGTGCCCGCCAGTACCTGTCAGCGTCTCGGTCCACACCTTGCGAGGGACATGCCCGGTGACATCTCGGAGAGGAAACAGCAGATCCAGCGTGTTTCTTTTTATTTATTTATTTTTTATTTCCAAATACAGTGCGTGGCGGCCGCCAGGATGAGGCTTAGGTTTAATTCCAATGACCGGTTCCACAAACAATGAATTATTCACCATCCGCAGGCCCCCGGTGGCGGAAGCATCCGTGTGTGTGCGACGCATAGGTTTGCTCTTCCCGACGCACATGTGGACAGAGACGGAGAAATTAAATTCGCGTACCGTCTCTGGAGTAGAATCCCATCAGCTCGATTCGTTTCAAAGGAACTGACCGATGTTTGCTGAGGTGGGGTTGCCTAACTCAGGAACACGTCACAGCTCCAAATGCACACGTGCATCCATTCAAACAGTTGAGAATTGGGTACATCCAGCCGAAACGGGGTTGGCTCAGTGGATAGAGCGTCGGCCTGCGGACTGAAAGGTCCCCAGGTTCGATTCCGGTCAAGGGCATGTACATTGGCTGCGGGCGCATCTCCAGTAGGGGGTGTGCAAGAGGCAGCTGGTCGATGGTTCTCTGTCATCGACATTTCTAACTCTCTCTCTCTCTCTCTCTTCCTCTCTGTAAAAAATCAATAAAATATATATTTTTTAAAAAGAAACAAAATTATCTTTAAAAAAAAAAAAAAGAAAAGAAAAGGTTAATACTACGAACAGACTTTGGCGCATTTGAAAAAAAAAATAGAGTCTTAGGCAAGTGGGTGTCAGCATTTTGAGCTCTGAGTTGACCGCTTTCGCAGCCTTAATAAAGCCAGACACATGTTCTACCGGCCCCATGAGGCTGCAAAGAAAGAAAAAAAAAAGTCAGAAGGAAGGAGTCGGTGTTCCCTCTGGCTGAGGAGCCATCTCGTTACGTACAATGTCCTGACACGCTGACTCGCCGAAGAGCTGACGGGCTGTCATTCCTGGCAGAACGGCTTCAATTAAGTTGACAAGAAGATGGCGCGTTCTGTAGCCCGGACCCTCCTGAGTCTCCCCATTCCTTTTCCTTCCCTTCTCACAGTCACCCTGACGCTCCAGGGTCACGTTCTTGGTTGTTTGGTGAGGCTTAGCACTGGCCTCATAGCTTCATCCTCCGAATGCATACACGTATGTGCGCGTCTTTTTCTCTCTCTTCCTTCTTCTCTCTCTTCTCTCTCTCCTCTCCTTTTTCTCTCCGTTTCACATTCTCTTTCCCAAAGAATGAACCCAGGGAAAAGAATGGCCAACACTCTTTTAAAAACTAGTAGTCGAAACCGGTGTGGCTCAGTGGATAGAGCATCCGCCTTCGGACTGAAGGGTCCTGGGTTCGATTCCAATGGCCAAGGGCATGGACCTTGGTTGAGGGCACATCCCCGGTGGGGGGTGTGCAAGAGGCGGCTGGCCGATGTTTCTCTCTCATTGACGTTTCTAGCTCTCTATCCCTCTCTCTTCCTCTCTGTAAAAAGTCAATAAAATATATATATTTTTAAATAAAAATAAATAAACACTATAGGTGCATACTAGAGGCCCGATGCACGGAGATTCCTGGGTGAATGGACCTTCCTTCCCCTGGCTGCCTTTTTGCTCCAGAACCGACCTGCCTTTCCGCCTTCCCATGCTGCCCAGAGACCCGGAGGGGCCAGGGCGGGGCCCAACGCCCATGGCATCGCCATGGCACCTGCATATGCAAATGAACCCACGCTCCCCTCATTTCTCACCCATCCCATGACCACCGCACGTCCACCCTGCCTCTCTCACCAGTGACCCGCCTACACAGTGGTAGCCGGCCCCAGATGCCCGCTCTGGAAGTCCGGGGCTTCCGATTCCTCGTGGTCCCTAACAGCACTCATCAAGGCGGGGCGAGGGCATGCCGGAAAAGGGACAGAGGATTCCTCGCGACAGTAGAGTCATGTGTACACAGAACTCTCATTCATGAATCGGCGAGAGTCTCTTCCCTACCCCCACCCCTACCCCCCACCACGCGGGTATGAGCGCTCTGTTTTGAGATCCACCCCGTGCCCTGTACCTATTTGAAGAACAAAAGAACAAAAGGGAGTTCTTGATTTGCAAAAAAAAAAAAAAAAAAAAAAAAAAAAAAAAAAAAAAAAAAAAAATATATATATATATATATATATATATATATGTATGTATGTATTGTGTATATATATGTGTGTGTGTGTGTATATATATATATATATATATATATCTCCATCCATCCATCCATTTGGGGGGGGGGGGGAGCATTGCCGTGTTTATCAGAGTTGATTCTCTTTGCCAAGTCTCTCTAATGCGAAGCTCAGGAATGCAAAGCCTACACACGTCAGGTGTTTCCAGCGAAATAGCAGCCGCCACGGCGGAGCACAGACATTTGTCATTCCTTAGAGGCATCTGACAGTTCTGACAATTCATTAGGCTGAGCCGAAGTGAGGTTTGGAAAGCGGAGGAGGGGACTCGGGGAGGGGACTTGCTTTTTGCATGATCCCCGTAAATGGCTGATTTCTATCGTTAGGGGTGATGGATACACCGTTCAGATGGAACTCAGCAGGGTCTGTTCCCCCCTCTCTCTCTTGCCTTGATTCCCGCCCACCTCTCCCTCCCTCCGCCATCCCCAGCTTCCTTCCCTCTGGAAGCCCCCAGGACAATGAGCCTAGGCTAGCCCTCCCCAGCTGCATGTCATCTGACAGGGAGATTCAGACGCACGTCCAGGGAATTCTACGCTTCAAAAGATGCTTCTTGCCGAAACCATCGTGTGGCTCAGTGGGTAGAGCGTCAGCCTGCGGACTGAAGGGTCCCGGGTTCGATTCCGGTCAAGGGCATGGACCTTGGTTGCGGGCACATCCCTGGTGGGGGGTTGTTGCAGGAGGCAGCTGATCGATGTTTCTCTCTCATTGGTGTTTCTAACTCTCTATCCCTCTCCCTCTCCCTTCTTCTCTGTAAAAAAAAAAAATCAATAAAAAATATATTTTTTAAATATTTTAATCATGGAGATTCTGCTCTAGACTTTCTTTACATTTTATGCACAGGTACAAGTTCTGATTCTGCAGTTTTAAAACAAACTCTTATTTATATTTTTAAATATATTGTATTGATTTTTTTGTTTGTTTGTTTGTTTTACAGAGAGGAAGGGAGAGGGATAGAGAGCTAGAAACATCGATGAGAGAGAACCATCGACCAGCTGCCTCCTGCACACCCCACACTGGGGATGTGCCCGCAACCAAGGTACTTGCCCTTGACCGGAATCAAACCTGGGACCCTTCAGTCCGCAGGCCAATGCTCCATCCACTGAGCCAAACCAACTGTGAACCTACTTTTGCCCCACCCACCCTGCATTTTTACCTTAGCTTTATATGCTAATAACAACAGACTCTCCTTGTCCGATGTTATTTTCTAAGGAGATTATTTCCTTTTTTTTTCTTTCTTTTCTTTCTTTCTTTTTTTTTAAATCTAACCCCTTGCTTCAATAGCCTATTTCTCCAGAAGCCATTCCGAGTCACCTGTTGGTGTCAATTCTGCAGCCGGAAACTTTGCCACTTGAATTGACAAGTAATCTTTCTGAGAGCCCTCCTCTCCTGCCCTGAAGATTCTTTTCAAACCTTGAGTCGCGGGGAAAAGAGGCAGCATTCCATTTCTCTACATAATGAGGCGAAAAGAGGAGGTAGACGAGGAAGGAAGGGATAAATGCCCAGAGAAATAGAAAGGCTATCATGATCATACTTGATCACTATCACATTCGGTGGCTTTCAGAAAATCATTTGGACTGTATAAAGCATTTCACGCTTGTAAAATGCTTTCGATGGCTAACCAGGTTTTCTTTCTCTCCCGATAATGCTGTGAAATATGCTAGTACGATGACCCCTCATCTCACAGGAGAGCATGCTCCGATACAAGGAGATTAGATGAGCTTTTCAGGGGGGAAAATGCCTTCAAGCCTCCATGGAAGAAGAGCAGGGAAGGAAAGTGAGTCCGGCCGGTGTGGCTCAGTGGTTGAGCCTCAACCAATGAACCAGGAGGTCACGGTTCGATTCCCAGTCAGGGCACAGGCCCAGGTTGCCTGCTTGAGCCCAGTAGAGAGCGTGCAGGAGGCAGCCCATCAGTGATTCTCTCTCATCGTGGATGTTCCTATCCCTATCTCCTTCTCCCTTCCTCTCTGAAATCTATTAATATATGTATGTGTGTGCATATATATATATATATATATATATATTTTTTTTTTTTTTTTTTTTTAAAGAGAAAAGTGAAGTTGGTTTTTCCCCCCAGGGCCCTGGTTACGTCCTGATAGGTTAAGTGCTGGAGCAGGGAGTAGGAGGTGGTAGTGGTGGCGGTGCTGAATTAAACAATATGAATCAGCCGAAACCGGTGTGGCTCAGTGGCTAGAGCATCGTTGGCCTGCGGACTGAAAGGTCCCAGGTTCGATTCCGGTCAAGGGCATGGACCTTGGTTGCGGGCACATCCCCAGTGGGGGCCGTGCAAGAGGCAGCTGATCGGTGATCCTCTCTCATCGATGTTTCTAACTCTCTATCCCTCTCTCTTCCTCTCTGTAAAAAAAAAAAAAAATCAATAAAATATATTTTAAAAAAACAAATTAATAAATACACAATATGAATCCATCATGGGACTTTTTTTTTAAGGTAAAAGTATACAATTCTTCCCTTCTTTTTCCCACGGGGGTTCTGGGCTGGGTCTGTCCATCACGTGGGAAGGACCAATGTGGTCGCATGGTGCCTGATGTGTGTACTCTGGTACCCAATCAGCTCCTGGCCTCATCCCCAAGGGTAAGAAGCAGGATGCCGGGACACACCTTTATCACCGGGACTGGAATCAAACATAGGCCAAATGCATTTCTTTCTGAGAAAAAGGAAAATCGGGGGAAAGGGAAACCTGATTCCTGAGGCGGAGGCATGCTGAGCCTCCTTTTGGGGCGAATAACGGTTTTCTTTTCATTTTCTAGAAGATGTTCGGTTGCTCATGCAAAATACTTAGAACCATAAGGGCAGGGACCTGTCATGTCATGTCCACTTGCTTCTAAGCTAGCCACAGAGTCCCCTCCCCTTCTCAGGCTGACACTCGAATAATGGTTAACGGGGCTGAAAAGGGGAGAAACATGAAATCCATTTTTGTTGATTTTAGAGAGGAAGGGAGAGAGAGGGAGAGAGGGAGAGAGGGAGAGAGGGAGAGAGAGAGAGAGAGAGAGAGAGAGAAACATCAATGATGAGAGAGAATCACTGATTGGCTGCCTCCTGCACGCCCCACGTTGTGGATAGAGCTGGCGACCAAGGTACATGCCCTTGACAGGAATCGAACCCTTCAGTCCATGAGCCTATGCTCTAACCTAGGGGTGTCGAACTCAATCAGAGAAGGGGCCAAAATCTAAAATCCAGCCTAAATCGCGGGCCGAATGGTTTACTGAACAGTCATAAACTGTCATTGTGATGGAAACGCAGCGGAGTGCAGTGATGACAGCGCAGTGCGGGCCACATTGCAAGGCCTGGCGGGACGGATTTGGCCCGCGGGCCTTGTGTTTGACACATGTGCTCTAACCGCTGAACCAAACCAGCTAGGGCTCTCCTCAAACATTTTTTTAAAATATATTTTATTGATTTTTTTTACAGAGAAGAAGAAGAGAGAGAGAGAGAGGGAGAGAGAGAGAGAGAGGAGAGAGAGAGAGAGATCCAGAAACGTAGATGAGAGAGAAACATCGGCCAGCCGCCTCCTGCACACTCCCCACTGGGGATGCACCCGCAACCAAGGCACATGCCCTTGACCGGGACCCTTCAGTCCGCAGGCCGACGCTCCGTCCACTGAGCCACACCGGTCCCGGCTCCTCAGACATTTTTATGGGGCAGAACCCCAGCATCTGGGAAGGTGCCCTGACGTGGGCGCGCGGCCTTTACAAATGAGAATCAGGTGAGCACGGGTTCGCCGGTAGGCTCAGTGGTTAGAGCATAGGCAGTTCCCTGCCCAGTTCTCGCTGCCTTCCGCCGTGGCATTCCCAGGATCGTAACAGCGGACGGTCCGCCATCCGGACACCCCCTACGTGGCCCGCACCTCGAGCTCTGCCACCACCTGCCGCTGCCACGGAAATCACCGCCACGCAGACTCGGCGATGGGGAGGACCGGCTCTGGCGGGAGGGTTCATGCACGAGGCGTGATGGATCTGCTCAGGGGGGACAGATCCATCTTTCTTTCTTTCTTTCTTTCTTTTTTAATATATTTTATTGATTTTGTACAGATAGGAAGGGGGAGAGAGAGAGAGAGTTAGAAACATCGATGAGAGAGAGTCATCCATCAGCTGCCTCTTGCACACCCCCTACCGGGGATGTGCCCGCAACCAAGGTCCATGCCCTTGACCGGAATCGAACCCGGGACCCTTCAGTCCCCAAGCCGACGCTCTATCCACTGAGCCACACCGGTTTCGGCCAGATGCTTCTTTCTTAAGGCCCTCGCCACTGCGCTCCGCCACGGCCCCTCCCGCCCGCCCCAATCGCCTCTAACAACCGTGAGCACTGCGGCCGCAGGCCAGTCCTGCCTGCCTGCCTGCCTTCCTTTTTAAACACGTCGTGGAAACGGATAACGGGTCCTCACAAACATGTATACCTCGCTCCGTCCCTGTAATGGTTCGCGGGCCCTCCAGGCGGTGATCATTCAAACACGAATAAAATGAGGGCAGCGGATTGCTCACGTCCCCTCGTGAATGGATGCGCACGTGCCTACCGCTCGGCCAGCGCTGACGCCACAACGATTACACCTTTAATCACAGGGCGGGGGGGACCGTTATTAACGATCGTGATCACGTTAGGAGGCCCAGGCCCCTCGCACGGAACCAGAGTTGAATTTTTCATGCCCTCGGCCACCGAGACGACGCCCCGTGTCCCATATGCAGGTTTGGATTCTGCCGCTTATGCAAATGCTCCCTTTCCATAAATTTTAGATTCGTCTCCATTTGTCACTGTAGGCATTCGAATAGAAGGCGATCGTTGTTGGTTTTTTTCTTTTTTTCTTTTATCCCTCCACCCGCCCCCTAAACTATGATTAAAACCCGTTTTAATTATGTATGCTGGGCGAGCGATGGAAATAAAACAAGACGGGCTATTCTGAGGCGGCAGGGCTCAAGAATATGCCTTTTAATAAATGTTAGTAAACCTAACACGGGTCCAGACCTCTCGGGCGAGTTTAAAAACAGTCCTTTTTTTTTTTTTTAGCCGAAACCAGTGTGGCTCAGTGGATAGAGCGTCGGCCTGCGAACTGAGAAGTCCCAGGATTTATTCCGGTCAAGGGCATGTGCCTTGGTTGCGGGCACATCCCCAGTGGGGGGTGTGCAGGAGGCAGCTGATCGATGTTTCTCTCTCATCGATGTTTCTAACTCTCTCTCTCTCTCTTCCTCTCTGTAAAAAATCAATACGGTAAGAATATATATTATATATATATAAAGCCCTTGACGTCAAAGGATTAGCCTGTTTCCCCCAGATCTTATCACGATGGCGGACGGCTTGCTTCTGGGATCTCCTTTGGATAGAGATGTTCAGCGAACAAAGCTGAAATCGCAGGTTGATTTCCCATTAACTGTGCAGCGTTATTGCTAATGAGACCCTGTACCTTTAAAGACCCAGCTCTGCTTCCGTCCCTTTAATGGCCTTCCCACTAATTGGTTCTGTGTAAGTGAAACAAGCGGAAAGAAAGAAGAACAAGAAAGAAAGAAAGAAAAAGAAAGACAACACCATGGAGGCCCCAGTAAATATTACTCCGTTATTGTTTGCTTTCTCTACCTCGCTCAGGAATTCGTACAAAGGCATTAACGCCAGCCTCGTAATGGCCACCTGATAATTGCCACCTGATACGTTCCCTCCCCGCATAATTAGGCACCCATTAGTTCTAATCAAGTAGTTACTTAATTATGGCGGTAATTAGCCTAATGGGCTAGCAAATTGAAGCTTTATCACTTTCGGATACTTAATGTTCCTGACAGCATACTTCACCAGTGTCGGGGTCTCCCCCGGACTCAGCGACGTGTCATCATCGAGAGAGAGCCCCATCGTCCACCCGCCTCCTCGTCCCATCCTGACAGCATGGCTTCCCTCTACCCCGAACCCCCTCTTCCCCACCCCCAGGTCTTCCGAGAAGCAACCTAAACCCAAACTCCTCTTCCCAGAGTCCTTCCTGAAGAGACAGGCTCCGTACCTTCCGCCCAAGGCCAACCGCACGCTGCATGGCCCAGCATCCGTCCGTCCGGGCGGCCGGCCGGCCAACGTGAGGACCAGCCGGTGCACAGAGACCGTGCACACCCTGAGCACACACGGAAGGGAACGCTTGCTTAGGGATCGCCAGGGGTCTCGTGAACGACCCACCCTGTGTCACTCGGTCTCCACGGAACACCAAGAACGATCCAGGAAAGGACAGCGCGCTGAAGGCGGGACCTGAACACAGCCCTAGGTCTGCCTGGGAGTGCCCAGCCCCTCTGTCACGTGCTTTAGCCCAGCAACAACCTGGGTCTGAGGGATGTGGTGAGTGACTGTGGGTGGTGACCAACAGTCTCATTATTATTATTTTTTAATATATCTTATTGATTTTTTTTTACAGAGAGAAAGAAAGAGAGGGGGGGGGAGAGTGTTAGAAATATCGATGAGAAAGAATCATGCACCAGCTGCCTCCTGCACAATTCCTACTGAGGATGTGCCCGCAACCAAGGCACATGCCCTTGACTAGAATCGAACCTGGGACCCTTCAGTCTGTAGGCCAAACGCTCTATCCACTGAGCCACAATGGTTTCGGCTCATTATTATTTTTTTTTAATATCTTTTATTGATTTTTTTTTTTTTACGATAAGACATGCCATCTGAACCACATCCATGATGGCTGAAAGAATAAAAACAAGAGAGGAAGAGAGAGGGATAGAGAGTTAGAAACATCGATGAGAGAGAATCATCAATCAGCTGCCTCTTGCACACCCCTTACTGGGGATGTGCCTGCAACCCAGGTACATGCCCTTGACCAGAATTGAACCCGGGACCCTTCAGTCCGCAGGCCAACGACGCTCTATCCACTGAGCCACACCAGTTTCGGCAAGCGCCTGGTTTTAAAGCTTGGTCCTGTGATTCTCTCTCATCACTGATGTCTATATCTCTCTCTTTCCCCGTCCCTTTCTCTCCGAAATTATATATATATATATATAGCTTGTCCTTTCCAATTAGCTGCTTGAGCAGAGGTTTCTGCATCTGTAGAATGGGTGAATGACTATGTACTTCACACAGGACTGAGGGGAAGGTGCATCAAGGTCAGGTGATTAACTCATTAATTAATGAACTAGGCACACACTGGGCAGTGGGTACACACGAGATATTCTCTCTCTCTCTCTCTCTCTCTCTCTCTCTCTCTCTCTCTGTCTCTCTCTCTGTGTCTCTCTCTCTCTCTCTCTGCTTCCAGGAGCTAATGGGTAATCCCGTTCCTTCTCGGATTCATCCTCCTGCTTGACGACACCCCCCCTCCTACCTCTCACGGTGTTTGCAGACACGGCTATGTTTACGCGCAAACACATATGCCTCACCAGGAGCTGCTCGCTCTCGCTGCACACCGGGACGCCAGGCTCAGCCAGCACGTCCCGATGCTCAGGCCCGTGACGGAGGGAGGAGGAATGGCGTCCGTCAGCCAGCGTTCGATTTTTTTTTTTTTTTAAGTTGGAGTGGGTAATTCGGGAGGGGAATTCATGAATCTCCTAAGTGTTTTTCTTTCTTTCTTTCTTTCTTTCTTTTTCTTCTTCTTTCTTTCTTCTTCTCTT
>NW_023425543.1:2246865-2301612 GCF_014108245.1 Pipistrellus kuhlii | reverse complement strand
GAGAAAGAGAGAGAGAGAGAGCTTGCAGGCATGGCTGCTTTTGTGTGTCTACAGCAAAGAAGACACGGGCTTGAAAACCAGCAATGACCAGAATGCCGAATGCCGCTATGTTTTCCAATCCACGTTAATTATAGGCCCACTTATGCTCAGAAAAAGACAGGAATCGCATGCAGCAAAGGGTGGCAGGGAAGGGGGGGAGACACCCGTGTCTAAATTGCCTCCCAAGGATCACCCCATCCCCCTGAAATTTCCATAGCCCTCCCCACAGGACACTGACGTGCGAAAATTGACACGGAGATCTGAAAATTGGGACGGAGGGTGCCCAAGCATAAAATAACTTCAATCCCGCGCGCGGCTCTCTGGGCCTCTCCGAGGAACAGCGCGGCGGACGGGCCGGCAACAACGCAAACAAGGGAAGGGAAGGGGGAGAGGAGAAGAAGAAAAAAAATAAATAAACAAAGAAGAAAAGCCAGGGAGAAGGATAGGAGTTATTAAGGAGAGAACACGCTCCTCACTCACGGGGAGAGAGGATGATCAATGGAGTTAGTCACGGGGAGATTCAAGCAGAAAATTGCGGCTGTTTTTTATCCCGCACGGCGGAGGGAGTGGAGCCAGACCAGAATCCTCACATGTCAAGGAAGGCGTTCCTCTACCTGTGGCAAAGGGCTGGGAGCCGGGCCTCTGAGGGATATAATTATATAGAATAAGTAGGTTTTTGTTTTGTTTTGTTTTGTTTTTTTAATATATTTTATTGATTTTTCACAGAGAGGAAGGGAGAGGGATAGGGAGCTAGAAACATCAATGGGAGAGAATCATCAACCAGCTGCCTCCTGCACACCCCCTACCGGGGATGTGCCCGCAACCAAGGCACATGCCCTTGACCGGAATCTAACCTGGGACCTTTCAGTCCGCAGTCTGACGCTCTATCCACTGAGCCAAACCGTCCCAAAGAGCTTCCAAGGGTAGGACATAAGTCATCGGCTCGGTTCCAACGCCTGCCCTTGAGTGAGAATAATACCCCGGAATCCCATTGAACATGAAAATGGTCCCCAGTCCACAGACAGGCAGCCGGGAGAGAGTGAGGGATACAGAACCGTTCCCGGCAAAACGGAATGCACCAGCCATTCCTCACCTGGCGGAAAGATGTAGTCAAGAGCTAGCTTAACTCACACCGTTTGGGCAAATGGGTATTTGAAGATTAAGAAAAACAGAAGGATGGTGGGGGGAAACACACATACACACACACACACACACACACACAACAACAACAACAACCCTTCATCTGCTCAAGCCTTCATCTGTCCCTTTTAAATGCAAGAGGAATGGAGACCTCATTGGCGAACGGCATAGTTCTGCAGGTGCCAAGGCCCACCCTTGGCGAATGGCCTCAAAAGATGTCCTTTGAAAGAGACACCAGGATGCTCAGACCTCCTGGAATGAACAGAATGTTCCCTGGGACCGTCTAGCTACCCGAACTCCGAGACACAGGAAAGAAGCAATTGGACATTCCTCTAAGAGGCATTCAGAAGTGTTGGAATGCCATTCCCTGGTGCAGAAGACAGATTTGAAAACAAAAGAAGTAAAACGTTAATGAAAGCCCTCAGCCCTCCGTAGGTCCATGATTTTAGACAAGGGATGCAATTTCCCCAAAGCTCACATTCCTCAACCATAAAGCAACCCGGCTGGCGTGGCTCGGTGGCTGAGCGTCGACCTGTAAACCGGGAGGTCCCGGTTGGATTCCGGGTCAGGGCACAGGCCCGGGTTGGGGGCTTGATCCCCAGCAGCCAATCAACAATTCTGTCTCATCAGTGATGTTTCCATTGCTCTCTCACTCTCCCTTCCTCTCTAAAATCAATAAGATTTTTTGTTTTTTTTAAGAGGGATGAAACATCAGCATCGAGAGTTTTCTAGCAGCCTGGACATCCACCAGGTGTTTTTAAAATGTACGAGGAGAGAGTCCGGTGTGGCTCAGTGGATAGAGCGTCGGCCTGCGGACTGAAGGGTCCCGGGTTCGATCCCGGTCGGGGGCATGGACCTTGGTTGCAGGCACATCCCCGGTGGGGGGTGTGCAGGAGGCAGCTGATCGATGATTCTCTCTCATCGATGTTCCTGACTCTCTATCCCTCTCTCTTCCTCTCTGTAAAAAAAAAAAAAAAAATCAATAAAATATATTTAAAAAAAGAGAGTCTACATTCTTTCGCCCTGAAGACCCCGTTCTTTCCTTTCACCTCAAACAACTTCAGGATATTGCCCCGGGGCCGGGGGACTCTCGTGTTATTTTCTGTGTGAAATAGGAGAGTCCCGGGCGGGCGAGGGGGAGATTGGATTACTGTCCGCCGACTCCCTGAGGCTGACGCAGCGAGCGGCGCTGGTGACCTCAGCATCCTGAGATGCATCCAAATGGGGTGTGTGTGTTTTGTTTATTTTTGGTGGTTGGTTTTGTGTGTGTGTGTGTGTGTGTGTGTGTTGTTGTTTTGTTTTTGCTTTTTTTGCTGAAGGATCATGGGAACGCCCAGAGACTGGAAAAGGCCACCACCCAAAGCCAGGGCCCCGGAGCGTCTGAGACTCTGCAGGGCAAGGATGCGCCCGTCGCGTGTCCGCCCCCTGGTGCTTGCCGGTCACCGAGCACGGGGGTGGGAGCGGGTGGAAGGTGACCCCGTCTTCACTGTGTCCTTCTCTGCTTTTACGCAGAAATAAACCTCCGGCCCAGCCGGTCTGGCTCAGAGGATTGAGCGTGGGCCCTGGGGGCTCCGTGGTTGAGTGTCAACCCAGGAACCAGGAGGTCACAGGCCCGGGTGGCGGGCTCCGTCCCCAGTAGGGGGCGTGCAGGAGGCAGCCGGTCCATGATTCTCTCTCTCCATGGACGTTTCTATCTCTCTCCCTCTCCCTCTTCTTTCCTCTCTGAAATCAATAAAGATATAATGGAAGAAAGAAAGGAAGGAGGGACGGAGGGAGGGAGGGAGGAAGGAAGGAAGGAAGGAAGGAAGGAAGGAAGGAAGGAAGGAAGGAAGGAAGGAAGGAAGGAAGGAAGGAAGGAAGGAAGGAAGGAAGGAAGGAAGGAAAGAGGAGGGAGGGAGGAAGGGAGGAAGGGAGGAAGGAAGGGAAAAAGGAACCTCCGTCTGCTGGTGAATGAGCTGGCACATTTTCCCGCCCACCACTGCATCCCCGAGCCATCTCAGCAGCACAGCGCCTCCCGGAGAGCGGATGCCAGGAGAAGAGAGTGAGCTCACAGAATCCAATTTTGCCGGGACACCTCTCCTCTGGGCGGGTGTATTTCTCATGTTGTGTGGCCTTGGGCCTGTGGCTTTTGTCCCTCCCTCCCCCCCCCCCCCCCCCCCCAAGAGGACAGCTGTTTGCATGCTCTGGATCTCATTGATCAGGGAGCGGAGGAGGTGATGCTGAGAAACAGGTCCGCGGGCATCCCCGTTCTCTGGGGCATCCCGGCCGCAGGGCTGGCTGCTCCAGGGGCGGCATCTTTCCCTTTTGTTCCTCAGTGACTCAGAGTTCAACGCCGTCAAAAAATACCCGACCTAGAAAAGCAGTGAAAGCCATGCACGCACTGTCCCGCTGGCCGGGCCGGCGTGATAAATGGCACCGAACGCTCCTGTTTGACCGCGAGGGCGTGGGGTTTGAAAGCAGAGTGTGGCTTCCCTCCCCGGCTCCGGGCACTGGGAATTAAAAACGGGGACGAGCCGAAACCGGTGTGGCTCAGTGGATAGAGCGTCGGCCTGCGGACTGAAAGGTCCCGGGTTCAATTCCAGTCAAGTTGCATGGACCTTGGTTGCGGGCACATCCCCAGTAGGGGGTGTGCAGGAGGCGGCTGATCGATGATTCTCTCTCATCGATGTTTCTAACTCTCTATCCCTCTCTCTTCCTCTCTGAGGAAAATCAATAAAATATATTTTAAAAAATAAATAAAAAAATAAAAATGAAAACGAGGATGAGGCCGCTCAAGGCATATTAGCGCTCTCCTAGACTACGTTATATCATCTTCTAGACTACGTTATATCATCCCAGGCCCGGACGTGTGTCCCAGTGTCAAGCCGGTTACGGGGAGGCAGAAATGGACAATAACCAACATCACAACGTGGACACGCAGCAAACACAGCTCAGAGATACGGTGCCACACTGTCAGACACGCCGTGTGGATTTTTAAAAAAATATATATTTTATTGAATTTTTTATAGAGAGGAAGGGAGAGAGATAGAGAACTAGAAACATCGATGAGAGAGAAACATCGACCAGCTGCCTCTTGCACACCCCCTGCCGGGGATGTGCCCGCAACCAAGGTGCATGCCCTTGACCGGAATCGAACCTGGGACCTTTCAGTCCGCAGGCCGATGCTCTATCCATTGAGCCACACTGGGTTTGGCTGAAGAACTATTCTTTATGGTTAACTAGAGAATTATGCTGGTTTTTGTGTGAGTGTGTCGTTGTTGTTTTTTATAAATTGTTAGCTGTTTCAATGACCCAGTTTCCACTTGGGGACGACATGCAGAGTGAACTTAAAAATATACTTGGAAGCACTCCAGGTGCATGCTAAATGAGGCCAGTTGTTTTTTATAAACAAAGAAACAGACCAAGCTACGTACATATAGCCTTCCTTTCCTCTTAAATGGATCCCTTCCTCTCTATTTCTTACTCAGTCCGAATCTTCACCATCCCAGTGTCAACTCAACTCAAAACACCGACCAGATCACAGCAGTCAACCTACTCCGTGTCTTAAGTACATCATGCCAGTTAAACATCACGGACCTCTCCATGCAGTCATGCAGTCATTTTTATTTCCACTTTCTAAAATATATATATTAATATATATATATATATATATATATACACACAATATATCCTGTTTCCTCGAAAATAAGACAGTGTCTTATATTAATTTTTGCTCCCAAAGATGCGCTAGGTCTTATTTTCAGGGGATGTCTTATTTTTCCATGAAGAAGAATACGGTACACATTTATTGTTAAATGAACATAAAGGACATTTATTACCTGTATACGGTACGGTAGTACGGTCATTGTCAACACAAACCAGACACACTGTGAATCCTACAGTATCAAGAATTGCCTCATTTATTCAATGACAATCATGTCATCATCTTCTGGAACATCATCCTAACAATCCAATTCCTGGATTTCCTGGTGAATTTCTTGTGACTCCATTTCTTCCAGAATCAGTGGACCAAATCTCTCATGTTTAGCCTAGGGGGCGGGCCTTATTTTCGGGGGGCTGCCTTATATTTCACTCAGAAGGAAACCTGTAAGTAGGTCTTATTTTCGGAGGATGTCTTATTTTCGAAGAAACATGATATATATATATATATATAAATTTTATGGATTTCAGAGAGGAAGGAGAGAGAGAGAAACATCAATGATGAGAGAGAATCATTGATCAGCTGCCTCCTCCTGGGAATCGAGCCCACCACCCGGGCAGGCGCCCTTGACTGGAATCAAACCCAGGACTCTCCAGTCCGCAGGCAGACGCTCTATGCACTGAGCCACACTGGCTAGGGCTATCTTATCAACCTTTTCATAGAGGGCCAAGGCATTCCCTTTGCCTAGGGGCCTGCTGATCAGCGTTTTCTACCCTCATTTTCGCCTGAATCACACCCATTAAAGCAGCATACGCAACGTAAAGAGCAATCTCGGTAGGAGAATCCATCTAAATTTTAATGATCTTTCCCAATCTTAGACATTTGTCTCACTCACACCTAATTGAACGGCAATTACATTTTTTTTTTTTTTTTTAGCAAATCGCCTCCATCAACTCTTTCCAACAGCATTCAAGTTCGTTTTTCCTAGACACAACATCCCTCTTTCTCCAAACGCCAATATTGCACCAGCTTCCACAGAATGTTTAAGGAAAACTACGCAATTACAGTAACAGATGCAACCAGCTCCCGCAGAAATGCAGATGAACACACCTGGTTCTCAAAAAGCATCCAGGCCAGCCGAAACCGGTTTGGCTCAGTGGACAGAGCGTCGGTCTGCGGACTGGAAGGTCCCGGGTTTGATTCCGGTCAGGGGCATGTACACTGGTTGTGGGCACATCCCCAGTGGGGGGTGTGCAGGAGGCAGCTGGTCAGTGTTTCTCTCTCATCGACGTTTCTGGCTCTCTATCTCTCTCCCTTCCTCTCTGTAAAAAATCAATAAAAATATATTTTAAAAAGAGAAATGAAAAGAAAAGCATCCAGGCCCATGGAAAGAAGCAGAGTCTGTGGGTTTCCTAGTGATAGCATAACCCCTTCTGGGTGGCGGGGGCATGGGGAGGGGTGACGGCTATCTACACGGGAATGGAGAGGGTCAGTCATGGTGGGGAGTCTGGTGACCAGAGACAGGTGGCTATGGGTAGACTTCTCTCTTTTGTAGCCACGGAACTTGAAAATATCAGAGATAGTAAGAAGTCCTCCAGCAGCTTATGCAATTCAGACTCCCATCAATAATCTTCTTAGCAAAATTGATGGCAAGGTCTATTTCTTTTTTAAAAAAAATATATTTTATTGATTTTTTTACAGAGAGGAAGGGAGAGGGATAGAGAGCTAGAAACGTCAATGAGAGAGAAGCATCGACCAGCTGCCTCCTGCACACCCCCTACTGGGGATGTGCCTGCAACCAAGGTCCATGCCCTTGACCAGAATCAAACCTGGGACCTTTCAATCCGCAGACCGACACTCTACCACTGAGCCAAACTGGTTTCGGCTCTATTTCTTTCTTTTTTTTATTTTGTTAATTTTTTACAGAGAGGAAGGGAGAAGGATAGAGAGTTAGAAACATAGATGAGAGAGAGATATCGATCAACCGCCTCCTGCACACCCCTTACTGGGCATGTGCCCACAACCAAGGCACATGCCCTGGGCTGGAATCGAACCCGGGACCCTTCAGTCCGCAGGCCGATGACGCGCTCTCCACCGAGCCACACTGGTTTCGGCGGGACCCTCTCATTTGTAGGAGAAAGGAAGCTGTACCCATCGGCTGGGCTTTGGGGAAGACCCTGGGCTAGGATAGCAGGTGTGTGCCTGTCCACTGTCTACTTCCCAGAAGCGAGAGAGAGGCCCTGGGGAAGGGGGAAATGATCTCTCAGAGGCTTGAGAACTGGGGAGGGATGCCCGGGACTCTGCCGAAGAAAGGGAACGAGCTGCCGCCTGCCACAAGGTGACCCCTGGGGGAATTCTCCGTAGAAAAGAGATGGCCTCCTGTCTGTCCCCCAGGCCATTGCTCCGCAGGGGGCCATGGGGGCCACGGAGCTGGAGGGGCCTGGGCAGCTGGGGGCGCCGGCGTGGGCCAGCCCCGCTCCTGAAGGCGGCCTGCTGGTGGAGAGGAGAGAAGGGAGCACTGGCGTCCGGTTCAGAGGAGCCATTAATCATCCTGGCAAGGACTCCAGTCCCAGGCCCGCTTCCCACCGCGCTCCCTGAAACCGACTCTCCTCCCTTCCTGGGACCCGCTGCTCCCCCTCCCCTTCTCGGGGGGCCACCAACCAGGAAGGCAAATTAAGGCTCCCGTCCCCCGTAGCCAGTCCGAGCAGACAATATTAATGGGCCATGGATTTTTCACCAGTGACAGAGGACTCCTAGCGAGCACCTGATTTTGTGCTCCCTAACTTCGTTGGATTATTATTATTATTTTAAATCTTTGGATGTAAGTACCGTGTCTCCCCGAAAATAAGACATCCTCCAAAAATAAGACCTACTTACAGGTTTCCTTCCGAGTGAAATATAAGGCATCCCCACGAAATTAAACCCCTCCTCCCCCCACCCCCGCCCCACCCAGGCTAACCATGAGAGATTTGGTCCACTGATTCTGAAAGAAATGAAGTCACAAGAAATTCACCAGGAAATCCAGGAATTGGATTGTTAGGATGATGTTCCAGAATATGATGACATGATTGTCATTGCATAAATGAGTAAATTCTTGCTACTGTAGGATTCACAGTTTGTCTGGTTTGTGTTGACAGCTACCGTACTACCGTACCGTAGACAGGTAATAAATTCCCTTTATTTTCATTTACAGTAAATGTGTACCGTATTCTTCTTCATGGAAAAATAAGACATTCCCTGAAAATAAGACCTAGCGCATCTTTGGGAGCAAAAATTAATATAAGACACTGTCTTTTTTTCGGGGAAACAGGGTATTTTTCTCCTAGAGATCCCGAGGGATGGGTGTGTGTCCCTCTGCCCTTTCAATAGCATAAAAGGCTACTAACATCCTCAGCTCATACGGGCATTTTGTGGAGGTATCCTGGAGGATTCCCGAGCTCAGGAGGGTCCGAGGACTGAGCCCAGCAAGCATCGGGAACTCGCGTACCACCTTCTTCTTCTCTTTTAAAAAAATATATTTTATTGATTTTTTTTTTTTTTACAGAGAGTCGGCCTGCTGACTTAAGTGTCCCAGGTTCGATTCTTGCCTTGAATCTTTGACCCCGGGTCCTCCCAAGAATTGGGCTAGAAAGAAGCAAAAGCGCCATAACTGGTGTGGCTCAGTGGATAGAGTGTCGGCCTGCGGACTGAAAGGTCCCAGGTTCCATTCCGGTCAAGGGCATGGACCTGGGTTGTGGGCACATCCCCAGTGAGGGCTGTGCAGGAGGCATCTAATGGATGTTTCTCTCTCATCAATGTTTCTAGCTCTCTATCCCTCTCTCTTCCTCTCTGTAAAAAAAAAAAAAAAAAAAAAAATAATCAATAAAATATATATTTTTTAAAAGTCCAGTCATGGAGTAGGAAGGCTACTGTGAGCAAAATCTTTCCAGCTATTATCTCCATTTTGACATGGAGCTTGAAACCGGAACCATGAGGGAAATCATCAAGTTGGGATAGAGACCAACGAGATGAAGGATAAAGTTCACACAAACCACTGGATCTTAAAGAAAATATATACTAGCAATGCCCTAGCTGGTGTGGCTCAGTGGATAGAGCATCGGCCTGTGCCCTGAAGGGTCCCAGGTTCGATTCCCGTCAAGGGCACATGTCCAGGCTGTGGGGCTCCATCCCCAGTGGAGGGGCCAGGGGGCATGCAGGAGGCAGCTGATCCATGACTCTCTCTCATCATGGATATTTCTCCCTCCCTCCCTCCCTCCCTCCCTCCCTCCTTCCCTCTCCAGACAAAAGAGAGGCCTGCAGCTGGGTCTGGAGTTCAGATCGGATCAGATTCTGTTTCTCACACCCTGGCACGCCCAGCTTGGCAGACGGGGTGTGGCATTGCCTCCGGGGCCCTGCCCCAGTTGCCCGGGACTGGATGCCAAGGGCAGAGAGGAAGCTTTTAAAAGAGATTTGTTGGAATTCTGTCCCCGGCGCCTATCAATAAAGCCTGTCTCCTTCCTGCATCCTGTCATAAAGGGTAATCTGTGCTGCACCTACTGTTTCCAGGACCGTGGCTCTTTGGCACAATGTTCCCCACATTCCCCTTCGCGTGATTGCTCTTGAGTGCCTCTGAGCTTATGGCGAGGTCTTATCTCGATTTCTCCTGCCCGTCTGTTTGGGCTGGCCGCACCTTCCCCCTTCAGGAATCAGGCAATGCCTTTATTTGTTTATTTATTTACTTTTATTTATTATTTTTAATAAATTTTTATTGACTTTTTACAGAGAGGAAGGGAGAGAGATAGAGAGCTAGAAACATTGATGAGGGAGAATCACCGACCAGCTGCCTCCTGCACACACCCCACCGGGGACATGCCCACAACCAAGGTACATGCCCTTGACCGGAATCGAACCCGGGACCCTTCAGTCCGCAGGCCGAAGCTCTTTCCACTGAGCCACACCGGACTTGGCAGGAATCTTACTATGCCTGTAGCCTTTGAGTCGCTTCCCTCTTATTACATAGTGGCTCAAATTTCAATAAGGATACCTTTTTTTAAATTTTTTTTAAATGCTTTTTTTTTAAAAAAATAAATGTTTATGGATTTCGGAGAGGGAGAGGGAGAGAGAGAGATGGGAACATCCATGGTGAGAGAGAATCGCTGATTGGCTGTCCCCTGCACGCCCCCTCCTGGGGATCAAACCCCCAACAGGGCCTGTGTCCTGACAGGGAATCGAACCGTGACCTCCTGGCTCTTAGGTCTATGCTCCACCACTGAGCCACGCCAGCCAGGCAGATCCTTTTTTTAATAAGGAGAGTGTGAACTGGTTATAGGTTGGGTGTTTTTTTGGGTTTTTCTTAAGGTTTTAATGTAAATCAAAACAATAATAACCACAACAAAAACCTACCTGACAAGGTGGACATAGTTGATAATGTCGTTGTTGTTTTTTTAATCAATTTTTAAAGGAACCCCATTGCTTGAGAAGGAAAACATAATCGTGTGACAGTCCACTCCTTTAGGATAATCAAGATAACAATTATAAATACATGGCAGGGTGGAAAAGGGTGATTTAGTTGTTTTTGTGCGCTTAAACTTCCAGATTTTACCTTCTTTCCCAAATGTTGCCAATACACTACTTTCAAAAATTCCTTGTTTGCTAACATACGGGTCTCCAATGAAATGACGATCAGGACATCCTCCTCAGGCTGTTAAGCTCTGGGGGAAGAGTGGACCATCTCAATATTTCTTCCCAGCGGGGCCAAACCAGGAAATGGCTGGAAACTGCCTGGTGTTTGTTGTCATAGAAACAAAACAACCAGCAGACACTTAAATAAATTACCTTTTTTTTTTTTTTTTTTTTTTTTTTTTAATGGGACATGTGGCCATCCCAAGGACTGTCTGCCATCACCTTTGCTTTTCGCGGGCACTGAGCTGTGACTTCGGCTGCCAATTATTTCTCAGGTCTCCCTCGGGAAGTTGGCAAAGCCAGGGTTCTCTTTGCATGAATTAAGGGCAAGTTTTAGAAGTCCTAGAAAGCTCCCTGGCTGCCGAAACCAGTGTGGCTCAGTGGATAGAGCGTCGATCTGTGGACTGAAGGGTCCCAGGTTCAATTCCAGTCAAGGGCATGTGCCTTGGTTGCGGGCACATCCCCAGTGGGGTGTGTGCAGGAGGCAGCTGGTCAATGTTTCTCTCTCCTGGACATTTCTGGTGCTCGCACTCCTCTCTCTCTCTCTCTCTCTCATCTCCAAAGATGAAAGTTTAGGACATTGCATTCCAATCTTATTAAACACTCAGGGCTCCCCACTACCCTCCCCGATCTGAAATTTCAGGAAATGAAGGAGACATAGGATCCAGCACAATACACCTGCTTGTGTGTTTCTCCTTCTTTTCCTCCTAACCTCCTCTTCCTCCTCCCCATCCTCCTCCTCCTTCCCCTCCTCCTCCTCTTCCCCTCCTCCTCCTCTTCCTCCTCCTTCTCCTCTTCCTCCTCCTTCTCCTCTTCCTCTTCCTCCTCCTCCCCTTCCTCCTCCTCTTCCTCTTCCTCCTCCTCCTCCTCCTCCTCCCCTCCTCCTCCTCCTCCTCTTCCTCCTCTTCCTGGTCCTCCTCCTCCTCCTCTTCCTCTTCATCCTCCTCCTCCTCCTCCTTCTCCTCCTTCCTCTTCTGCTTCTGGGAAGGGCTGGCTTAGGCCCTTCCGAAAGGGGACGAGGCCGCTTTAATAATAGGGGGGGAGAGACAGGAATGAAAGGAGAAGGGGAGAAAGGTGCCTCCGTTGTCTCGGCAGCTGATCAACCAAGGAGCGCCCGTGTGCCGTAACCTCTCGGAGCCGCCGCCCGGAACATGACACGTGTCAGCCCGTGATAAATGGCCGGGGCGTGTGCAATTCTGAGCGCAATGCCCTTGAGATGCGCGGGCCCCCGATCGAAAATGTTATTGTTAAATCAAACCTTAAAGGAAGGATTGGAGAGAGGGGCGGGGGGGGGGGGGGGGACACGGACACACACACACACACAGGCACACAGGCACACACACACGCACACGCAAAGTGAGACATGCACAGTAGAAGGAAGGAACAGGCGGGTGGTGGAGAGATGAGCAGGAATAAATGCTCTCTCCGCTTGCCTCCCTGGATGACACAGCTCTAGCCCTGAAGCCCATCCAAGACACGTCACTTCTGCCGTTTCCCTCCCTCTCCTCTCCATCCTTGGGCATTTCGAATAGTTTGATTGACAGCGTCGCTGCCTGGTGCCCTCTGGTCGGATCCTGGGCTCTGTCCTCTCCCTCACCTTTGGCCGTTCTGCCAGGACTGCCTACGATTCGCTCTTGTTTCTGCCAGCCAGCCGTCTGGGCGGGCATGCGTGATGGGTGTGAGTGTGGACGTGCAGTGTGTGTGTGTGTATCTAGCACTCCATGCTGAAAGTCTCCTCGCTGCCCATGCCCTACGGGCACCCCTCCTACGTGTGAGCTAATGAAGGTAACGCGGCGAACAAACGCCCGAGGGGATGATGGAAGGCAGAAGAGGGGCAGGAGGCTGGAGGGAGGGGGCGTGAGTCTGGAAAATGTTTGGCTGCCAAGGCCCAGAGGGGCGACAAGAGACGGGAAGGAAGGGGGTAGGAAGACAACGATGGGGAATCCAAAGAAGTCAACGAAGAGGGCACAACATTGAGTTATGTTGCTTGATGTAGAATACAGAGGAAAAAAAAAATATATATATATATATAGATAGAGATATAGAGATATAGAGATATAGATATAGATATAGATATACAATAGATATAGATATATAGATATATAGCTATATAGCTATGTAGCTATGTAGATATATAGATATATAGATATATGTACAATAATTGCTTAGGAATCTGTATCATGTGACCCCCACCTGCCAATCACAACCCGGAATTCCCTTCTCGGACTAAAGCAGTGGTCGGCAAACTCATGAGTCCACAGAGCCAACTATCAACAGGACAACACACTTAAACTTCCTCTCACGCCACCTCTTCGACACAGACAGGCCCAGGCCGTGGTGTTTTGTGGGAGAGCCACACTCCAGGGGCCAGAGAGCCGCCTGTGGCTCGCGAGCCGCAGTCTGCCGACCGCGGGGCTGAAGTATTGTGGTCGGTCTGATGGAAGCAAAGAGATGGGCCGGTGAAGACAGGCACGTGGCTGTGTTCCCGATGGATGGAGTCCACGCTGTAGGGATTTGTTTATTTTTTTCCCTCCCCGCATTCAGAGATGAAAGAATGTTTCATAGAGGGGTGGGGAGGGGGGACCCCAACTCGCAAAGGCTTGCTCTGTGCATCTTGGCCACAGCTGCCTAGCATCCTAGGAAAGGAGAATCCTTCCGTTTGGTCTCCGGGGAAAGTTCACGCAGGTTCTTTGTTATGAAGGAAAATAAGCATCCGATAAAATGGGGCTTGATCAAAACGATGAATAATTCAGCCCGGGTGGATGTAGAGAGCGCGGAGCAGGGCGGGGACCGGGTGACAGCAGAGGGGGGGGGAGGATGAAAACGAAAACAAAAAAGAGACGGGATGATGGACCGTTGAAGAACGATGCATTGAAAGGGAAAATAAATATCCCAGAGGCTGCGGCTCATCTTTGCCCACGCTGCTCAAGCCCATCCCTCCTCTCTGTTGAAGGCGGCCCTACCCCTTTCAGTGTAGTGTCGGCTTTCCAAAAATAATATTTTCGGGAAGCTTCTATTCAGATCGCAAGCCGACCTGCCGCTGAGATGAAAATGTCCGGAGCGATTCCAGCAGCCGCCTCAAGGGAAACGCCTTGGTGAAGGTCAACAAGCAACGAACACACCCACCTTCCTCCCTTGGCATTAAACAAACGAATGACCGCCGGAACCGGTGTGGCTCAGTGGATAGAGCGTCGGCCTGCGGACTGAAGGGTCCCAGGTTCGATTCCGGTCAAGGGCATATACCTTGGTTGCGGCACATCCCCGGTAGGAGGTGTGCAGGAGGCAGCTGATCGATCTCTCTCTCTCTCATCGATGTTTCTAGCTCTCTATCCCTCTCCCTTCCTCTCTGTAAAAAAATCAATAAAATATATTTTAAAAACAAACAAATAAATAAATAAAATGAAAGACAGGGAAAAAGGGGACATGTATCATACTTTTCTAGGGCGGTTATCCGTTTCTTATCCTATATAATAAAGATATAATATGCAAATGGGCTTGACGCCGTGAAGTGTAATAACCAACTGCCTAACCACTGGATCTCTTATCAGCAGGGGTGTGGGGGGCAGCAAGCTACAAGCAGGAGGCTGAGAGCTACAGGAGGGGGCAGGGCAGCAAGCTGTGAGGGGGGGAGGCACTATCATTTTAATATTTTATTGATTTTCTACAGAGAGAAAGAGAGAGGGATAGAGAGTTAGAAACATCGATGAGAGAGAAACATCGATCAGCCGCCTTCTGCACACACACACACCCCCACTGGGGATGTGTCCGCAACCAAGACATGCCCTTGACCAGAATCGAACCTGGGACCTTACAGTCCGCAGGCCGATGCTCTATCCACTGAGCCACACCGGTTTCGGCATAAGAGATATTTTTTTTAAAAATACAATGTTCTAATGAAAGACGAATCAAAATGGAAGTGATAAGAGACACGAATAACTAATTAAAAAAAAAAACAAAAACACGTGAAGGTGATTTTCAAACTCCTCGCCTAAGCCTCAATCCTTGGCACACACGTGGCCTCATTATTTGAAGTTCTCTCTGCGAAAGGCATAGAGGGGGTCCGGGGGACGGGGGTGTGTCAGGATCCAACATTCTCTGGAATACTCTTTACAGCGTAAGGCGAGATATTTATTGAGACCAATTAGATGACACGTCAAAGCAAATAAAATGCCATCTATCATGTGTCTGCCTGCCTGCCTAGCTACCTATACGATTTTCGTTTCACCCACAATGTATATTTTAGCTGCCCTCGGTAATGTTACAAGAAAAAAAAATTTAAAAAAAAAAAACACAAAAAAACAAACTTCCTTGCTGCCAACAGCTCCTCCTCAGTCCGAGAACCTCCGTTGTCTTTCCTCGGTAATAAATGATAATAATTAAAGGCAAATACACAATAATTAGTCACACTAGGGCTTATCCATCTGGTGTATACCTGTATCCTGCCCCCTGTGCCTTCCAAACAGATGACAAGCAGCATATTGCAACACCTCCTGCTAATGGGTCTACGTGGGAAATGGGGAGGGAAAGAGAGGTCGCAGAGTCAAGGTCAGGGACAAAGACAAAACAAGACAGAAACCAAGAGCATCCGACCTACTCTTTCCTTAAAGTGGTCCATGACCACCTTACGGGTATGTTCGTGTCCGCCAAAACCTTTGTCCTCCCACAGATAGCAGGAACCTTCAGAGACGCTTCAGGCCTGAAGGTCTGTAGCTACTATGTAGTTCATTCTATGAATGATCATCACCGGGAACATCATCACAGCTACGGCTTCCTGCCTGCGTATCCCTACCGGGTACTGAGTTCCACTGAGATGGTGTGTGTTTCCTCTCCATCTGAAAATGTTGCCAGGCAGATATCAAAGTCATCCCCAATGTATAGGCGGGGAAATTGAGTTAGAAAAAAGAGATTCATTGACTTCTTCTCCAAGACGTTCATGCATCCACGTTTAAAGAAGAGATGGGACAGTTTTAGAAGATTTAACCAGGTATTGTTGGAGATCATGTCGATTATGCGAGTTGACGGTTGGCGTTAGAAATAGTTTAATTTTGGGAGACTATTTACCTACGGCATAGACGTTCAGAGATTACATTAGAATGGCCATCAAGCCCTCCCGAGGCAAGCATGTCAAACGCAAAGGCTAACACAGGCCAAAGAAAGGCAGGCCCAAACGTTTGACACATGTGTACCCCTTCTATAATAGATATAGATATAGACATACATAGATATAGACATAGACATAGATATATAGATATACCGTATAGATATATAGATATAAAGATATATAGATATATAGATAGATAGATAGATAGATATAGACATAGATATACAGATATACCGTATATATACATATATAGATATATAGATATATAGATAGATAGATAGATAGATATAGATATAGACATAGACATAGATATATAGATATACCGTATAGATATATAGATATAAAGATATATAGATATATAGATAGATAGATAGATAGATATAGATATAGACATAGACATAGATATATAGATATACCGTATAGAGATATAGATATAGATATAGACATAGACATAGACATAGACATATAGATATACCATATAGATGTATAGATATATAGATATATAGATATATAGATATATAGATATATAGATATATAGATATATAGATATAGATATAGACAGAGAGATAGAGAGATAGAGAGAGAGAGAGAGAGAGATAGAGAGATAGAGAGAGAGAGATAGAGATAGAGATATACATATAGATTACTACCTTCCATCTCATGTTGCCAATGCTCCTCAGCAAGAATATTTTCTCTATTGCAGACAGGACATCCGCCCGCTATCAGATTCCCAGGAAGTGGGAAGGGAAGGCAGAGATGTGGTGGGAAGTCAGACTTTGCGAGTAGGGAAACCTTTGGAAAAGGTGGACGAGACACGATACCCCCCACTCGCTCACTGCGAGAGGGAAGCAGGAGGAAACACAGGACCGGGTTTTGTGCAATCAGCGCACATCGCTGCGGTGTCTGCGGGAGCGCGGGACTCCGCAAACACAGCGGCACCTGCTGTCGACTGTGCAGTCACAGCCTCGCCGAGCAATCAAGGCGCTCCCATCTGCGCTGAGATTTCGCATTTTTTTCCTCGTGTGCAGATCGGATGGCTCATTTCTGACGAGCTCGCGGGAGGCGTGCATCGATTCTGCGGTGGTGGCCTAACGCAGCGGGAGTGGAAAATTACAACCAACCACCCAAAGTTTTCCCCCAACCGCCCAACGCTGACCTCTCCCTCTTCCCAAACTCGCCTACCTTACACAGATTTCCAAGATTTTTTTTTAAATATATTTTATTGATTTTTTACAGAGAGGAAGAGAGAGAGATAGAGAGCTAGAAACCTCGATGAGAGAGAAACATCAACTAGCTGCCTCCTGCACATCCCCCACTGGGGATGTGCCTGCAACCAAGGTACATGCCCTTGACCGGAATCAATCCTGGGACCTTTCAGTCCGCAGGCCGACGCTCTATCCGCTGAGCCACACCGGTTTCGGCAGATTTTCAAGATTTTTATTTAAATCAGGACGATCGGTATATGTGCTTGATATGGGTCTGGCCTATCAGGGCTGAGCAAGAGGGGCCGGACATGCCTCGGTGAGGGGAGCACCCACCTGGGAGGAGAGTGTGGGACATTATGGTCCTTGTGCTCAGAGAACTCCTTCCTGCATGGTCCGGCTCGTCTGTCATCCTGACTTCTCTCGTCCTGCCTCCTCCTCCCTAGCCGGGAACCGGAGTGGGACCCAGAAGTTCCCTGCCGACCGGCTCCCAGGAAGGTGTCAGGCCCTGCGACGTGGGGCCCTGGGTGCGAGATGTTGGCACCAGGGCAGATGCAAAGGTGGTTTCCCCCAAGGCAGGAGTCACCCTCCCCCCCCCACTTCCACCACCACCACCACCACCATCACCCCGAGATCCAGCTGGTGCACTTCAGGGCAGCGGGGAAGGCGAGGGTGGTGTCAATCCCAAACAAACCGAAACCCACCCTCATCAGGAGGGTTCGGGGACACCAGATAGGCCTGACCATTGTGCAAGGATGTTTGTTAAAAACAAAACAAAACAAAACAAAAAAAAAACTAGCCGAAACCGGTTTGGCTCAGTGGTAGAGCATCGGTCTGCCGACTGAAAGGTCCCAGGTTCGATTCCGGTCAGGGGCATGTATGTATGTTGGTTGTGGGCACATCCCCGGTAGGGGGTGTGCAGGAGGCAGCTGGTCGATGATTCTCTCTCATCGACGTTTCTAGCTCTCTATCTCTCTCCCTTCCTCTCTGTGAAAAAAATCAATAAAATATATTTAAATAAATAAATAAATAAATAACACAAAAACTTGAAAAAAGGTAGAATTTTTATTTTTTCCCCCCCTGGAGCAGGGAGAAAACGCCAAGCAAGCAGGAGAGAGAAACTTCCCTCCCACTATCATCTCCCTCCATCGGCTCCGAGCCTGGGAGCTGTGCGGGTTGCCATGGCGATGCCGGGCTGACCTCTCACTTTTTCCCCCTTGGCAGGAGCTAAAAAGGTAAAAAAAAAAAAAAAAAAAAAAAAAAAGAAGGAAATAAAAGAGAGAGAGAGAGAGCCATTTGGTCTCTGATGAAAAGCAGCCGCCGCCTCCCTCCGCTCAGAGATGTTAAATCGCTTTCCCTTCGTCGTCAAGCCTAAGGTTCGGCAGCCAAGTTTTAAAAAGAAGGAAGGGGTGGAGAGAAGGAGGGGAGAAAGGAAGCCAGAGAGGGGTCTGAGCAGAGAAGCTGGGCCTGCCAGAGCCGCAGCGGCCACAGCACAGCGGGGCAGCCTGAGGCACCAGCACCAGGCCAGCCGGGCCCAGCTCCTCCCACTCACTGCCCGCGGCTGCTGCTCTGCCTGGGCCTCGCCCGGCCTGGGGTACTGCCCTCCTTGCTTTGTCCTGAGAACTGGTGTACGGCTAGTCTCTTGGTTTCTGGTGTGCTGTGTTTGTTTGTTTGTTTGTTTGTTTGTTTTTAGGATGTGGATAGAGGGCCGTTGGATCGGAAAATCGAAAGATTGCTTGAGCCGAAACCGGTGTGGCTCAGTGGATAGAGCGTCGGCCTTCGGACTGGAAGGTCCCAGGTTCGATTCCGGTCAAGGGCATGTGCCTTGGTTGCGGGCACATCCCCGGTGGGGGGCGTGCAGGAGGCAGCTGGTCGATGATTAGAGGTGTCCTGGTGCCTGGAGGGCAGCTCCCGGGTGAGCCAGCTGCAGCCTGTCCGCCTGGACGCTCAGGCAGAGACGCTGGGGCTCGGAGCCAGCTCCCCGGACTGCCTGGTATCACGGCGATGGGCACTGCTGAGCCTGTGGGCTGGAGCGACCGCCCACCTCTACGAAGCAGGATGGCCCTCGTGAGAGCTGGGCAGGGACTGCGGACGGCGGGCCGCCAGGCGTGTCCTTAATCCTGTGACTTCCCCAGAGCGCTGAGATTAAGGAAAACATGGGGGGGAGAGGAAGAGTGGATGTGGGGAATAGGATGAATTCCCGTCAAGAAGGGATTCTCCCAGGAGCCGCAGACAACAACCTACGGTATTTTTTTCCCAACAAGAGCCAATAGGAGCATCCGTGGTCACACGTACGAAGCCGATGATGCTGGACCCATTTCAGGAAGTCCTCCAACCGCCTGAGCCAGGCCACGTGAGAAAATGCAAGCCCAGGGCGGGGGAAAGGCTGTCTGGATCCATTCACTCCTGGACCCACTCCCTCCCTCACTCACTCATTCATTCACTCGTTCATTCAAAGCAAGTACATACATCTTTTAGTCCTGTCTCTCCTAACACATGATACTTCCAAAAATAAAGACGAATTAAAAAAAAAAAAAAGAAATACAGGACTTTTCCTTTTTTTAAATTAAAAAAATTTAAGCCGAGACCAGTTTGGCTCAATGGATAGAGCGTAGGCTTGGGGACTGAAGGGTCCCAGGTTCGATTCCGGTCAAGGGCATGTACCTTGGTTGCGGGCATATCCTCAGTAGGGGGTGTGCAAGAGGCGGCTGATCGATGACTCTCTCTCATCGATGTTTCTAATTCTCTATCTCTCTCCCTTCCTCTCTGTACAAAATCAATAAAAATATATTTTAAAAAAATTTTAATTAAATTTAAATTGATTTCCATATATATTATTGATTTCTTATAGAGAGGGTGGGAGAGGGATAGATAATTAGAAATACTGATGAGAGAGAAACATTGGTCAGCTGCCTCTTGACAAATTTTTAAAAAAGAAATACAGGACTTTCATTTTTTAAATTAAAAAATTTTAAATTAAATTTAAATTGATTTCCATATATATATATTTTATTGATTTCTTACAGAGAGGATGGGAGAGGGATAGATAATTAGAAATACTGAAGAGAGAGAAACATTGATTAGCTGCCTCTTGCACCCCGCCTGACTGGGGATGTGCCCGCAACCAAGGTACATGCCCTTGACTGGAATCGAACCTGGGACCCTTGAGTCTGCAGGCTGATGCTCTATCCACTGAGCCAAACCGGTGAGGGTTGTTGGCACAAAGCTTTGTAAAAAAGTACTCTCTCACAGATAGTAAGTTTGCTGTTTTTTAATAAAATGAGAAGAAAAAAATTCCAAATTAATGCTCAAGACCCTTGAGTACCCTGGAAGGAAACTTAATTCCAGACCCTGAAAATTCTGCCTCCTGGGGTCAGGGCGATGGCGATGGAACCGTGTAACCTGACTGCCCTCTTGTGTCCAGAGAGAGAAACCGTGAACAGCCTGAGAGAAGTTGGGGACCTAGGCACAGGGCTTCTTTCCTCCTAAGAGAACCCTGGCTTTGCAAACTTCCAAGCCGATGCTCTGTCCACTGAGCCAAACCAGTGTCAGCGATGCCGTAGCTTTTAATGAACGTTCTGCACCTCCGAGTATGTGACATGCGGCACAAACACAAAAACAAAAGGCCAAGTCCCCTACATGGAAGCTTTTAAGACTAAAACCCACTATGTTCACTACGTTGTGGCCAGATTTTCAAAAGGAAACCATCGTGGACTGGGGAGCGGGAGGACGCCCACCAGGTAGCATGCTCTGTGTTGCTCGCCTTATCGACGTGATAATTTGCTTTCCTGGGGAATAATTAGCCCAGGACCAGGGGTCGGCAAACTGCGGCTCTCTCGAACCACATGCGGCTCTTTGGCCCCTTGAGTTTTTAGCCAAGGCCAGCTTAGGAGAACCCGAATTAAGTTCATAACAATGTACCTACCTATAGAGTTTAAGTTTTAAAAAAATGTGGCTCTCTAGCCAAGACCGTGTGGCTCAGTGGATAGAGCGTCGGCCTGTGGACTGAAAGGTCCCGGGTTCGATTCCGGTCAAGGGCACGTACCTTGGTTGCGGGCACATCCCCAGTAGGAGGTGTGCAGGAGGCAGCTGGTCGATGTTTCTCTCTCATTGATGTTTCTAGCTCTCTATCTTTCTCCCTTCCTCTCTGTAAGAAAAATCAATAAAAATATATATATATTTTAAAAAATGTGGCTCTCCAGAGAAATGTCAACCACTGTCCTGTGGATATTTGGCTCTGTGGGCTCGTGAGTTTGCCGACCGCTGGCCCAGACCAACCAGCGGGAGCTGCCACCAACGAAAAATGCAAAGGAAAACCTCTGCGCCTCACGCGTTCCCGCCCATCCTTTCAGCTTCAGGAGAGCGAAGATTAGGAAGCTCCTAGGGCCGTTCTGGGTGCCAACCGCGCAGGTCACGCAAGCCGCCGGGGTCCCCGGGGCCAACGGGCAGCACGTGTCCCAAGCGCCACCCCTCAGAGCTCGGAGACAAGTGCCATACACCCAAGAAGACAAGCCTCAGAGACGGGACACGCCGGGTGGAGAGGTCTCTCAAAATAAAAAATAAAAATCAGAAAAAACAAACCCAACACAAAACGAATGAGAATTTGGGGAGAGGTGATCTACGGCGGCCGAGGGAGGAATCGATTGGAGCCACCCCTCAAGGTGGGGAGAGACGGCGGAGGAGACGTCTCGTTCATGTCGAATATATTTCTTTAGAGACCCCAGCAGGCAGGCGGAAATCAGAGAGGCGATGCCAGGAAGGCCCTTGGACGCCGAGCGGGCCCGACAGGTGCGGGAAGGCCAGGAAGTATGGAAGGACAGCGCGGCCGGACGGTCAGTGCACGGGGGAGGGACAAGGCCTCGCAGACAAGGTGGGTCACGGCGGACACTCAGGGCGGCCCCTTGGCGTTCCTTGGGGTCCGATTTTTAAGCGATCACGTGACATGTGAAAGGCTGGGATGGTGTTTATGGTTGTCATCTCTGGAACTGGATGTGTGTTTTTTTGTTGTTGTTGTTGTTTGGGTTTTTGTTTGTTTGTTTTGTGTGTTTTTTAATCTGAAGTCAGCCTGCCCCTCCCTCCCTCTCTCTCTCTCTCTCTCTCTCTCTCTCTCCTTCTCTCCCTCTCATCCCGAGTTTGTGTGCTCACATTGATTTTTTTTTTTAATATGGTACATTTTTCTTCTTTTTTTTAAATATATTTTATTGATTTTTTTTACAGAGAGGAAGGGAGAGGGAGAGAGAGTTAGAAACGTCGAAGAGAGAGAAACATTGACCAGCTGCCTCTTGCACACCCCCTACTGGGGATGTGTCCACAACCAAGGTACGTGCCCTTGACCGAAATCGAACCTGGGACCCTTCGGTCCGAAGGCCGACGCTCTATCCACTGAGCCACACCGGTTTCGGCTAGAAATGCTCTTTTGGTGTTTGTAAAGGTGCCTGTGAGAGGAAAGCAGTTCTGTCCGAGTGGGCGGAAGTTCACTCGCTAGTTTGTAATAACGAGTAAGGAGAAGAATGACGAGATGTACCCACAGCGGGAGAGAAATGCCTTAGATGGCTCTCCGTTTTCATGTCGCACTGAATATTCTTATTCCTGTTAACTTTGAAATTATTCGAAATGAGGCGGGGTAGGGGGTCCATCAGGTCTTAAGAATGGTTCATTTCAGGATAATTTCGGAATTGGGTTTTGAAAGGAAAAAAAAAAAAATTGCTTCATCTATTCCACTTAATTTTGGCCCTGGGAGGAAATAAATTAAAAATTTTCCACTCCACAGAAAAAAAATATATATATGTTTTCTTCCCTAGGACACATAACTTTAAAGGGAAAAATTAATTTCAACTTCAAAATAGAAGATGGAAAATTGCCGGTGGAAGGGGGTCCATGCGTCTTAATGGGACAGCGGAGAGATATTATAAACTTGAGACCTTTGGGCCGCTTCTAATCACCATTTTGTGAAATGCTTTAAGAAGGTAGGTGCTAGGATATGATGGGAAATAATCCGACAATACCGGAACACCTTGGGCCATTTAAAAAATATATTGATTTTTTTTTTACAGAGAGGAAGGGAGAGGGATGGAGAGGTAGTAACATTGATGAGAGAGAAACTTCTACTACTGGGGATGTGCCCGCAACCAAGGTACACGCCCTTGACCGGAATCGAACCCGGGACCCTTCAGTCTGCAAGCCGACGACGCTCTATCCACTTAGCCAGACCAATCAGGGCAACTATGTCCACTGTCAGTCATTCCTCCCCAGCCTCCACAGCTGCCTTCTGCTCTGCAGTGACGTAGGCTGGTGACTCCCTCCCCACTACGTCCAGAAACGTTCCCCTGTAAGCAGTAAAGCATTCGTTTATTTCTTCCCTTCCAAAGCCAGTATGTAGTGGAACACTACCATCCAAAGGTCCCCTTCTCCCTCATCTTCGGGGTTCTCACTGCCCCCTGCGTTTCAATGCTGTTGTTGCTACAATAGCTTGTGTGTTCTTACATGGCTAGCCTGCTTATCCCTGCTAAATAAGTAGCTCATTAACCCAATGCCTGGTTGCTCGAAAATGCCATTATCAAGCGTCTTTGTTGGAATAATGCCCCATGACTGAGAATCTATTTTTTCCAACACAGCCCATGTCTTAATGGTTTACAGAATTCCTGGTAATATGCTTCCACATTAGTGTGCTATCTGGCACGTAAAAGGCCACCGAACTTGAATGCATCAACCCAATCCACTACAGTTAATTTTTTTTGGATTAAAATGATTACGTTTTCTTTTTTTTTTTTCTTTGAACATATTTTTTATCGATTTCAGAGTGGAAGGGAGAGGAAGCGAAAGACAGAAACATCCATGATGAGAGAGAATCATGGGTCGGCTGCCTCCTGCAGCACCCTCTTACAGAGGGTTCAGCCCACAACCCCGGGCACATGCCCTGACACAGAACTGAACCGTGACCTCCTGGTTCATAGGGCGATGCTCAACCTCGGAGCCATGCCTGCCACGCTTAAAATTATTTTTTTAAGTCATTATCATAGCCTAGAGGGCAAATGATAAACTTGCCATTTGTGATATCAAATTATGGTGGAACTGTAACCTCAGAGAATATGTCTTTTTGCTTTGTTCTTCCTAAGACCAGGTATCACTCAAGCGTCTGATCACCCATCAGATTCCTGCTGGGACTGGCTGTGATCACTCCTTCATTCTCCGGGGGCTCTTCTCCCTCCCCAGAAGGCTCTCTGCACGCTTGAGGGAAGAATACAGGCCCTTCTCCTCCTGTGTGTGTGTCCCCAGGCACCTGCCAGGACTCGCATTAAATGCTAATTTACCTCTAAATAAGTTTAAAAGAGGGGAAAAGCCGAAACCGGTTTGGCTCAGTGGATAGAGCATCGGCTTGAGGACTGAAGGGTCCCAGGTTGGATTCCGATCAAGGGCATGTACCTTGGTTGCGGGCGCATCCCCAGTGAGGGGTGTGCAGGAGGCAGCTGATGGATGTTTCTCTCTCATCGATGTTTCTGACTCTCCCTTTCTCTTCCTCTTTGTAAAAATAAATCAATAAAATATATATATTTTTTAAAAATAGGAGAAGAGGGCTTCAGATCATCAAACATTAAATGCACAAATAAAGTCTTTGTTTGAGAAGTTAGCTCCTCACAGGCCACGTTTCAACACCAAGCTCACGCCGCTGTGAGCAGATAAAATGACAAGGTAATTATCCCCATCTTGTCCATTAGGCATCGGCGACCTGCATTTTTTTTTATGACTTGAAGAAAACTCATGTTGAAGCTTAGCAACTGGGGGGAATCTGAATAGTTATGAATTAAAGAGAGAGAATATGCACGGCTATAACACCCTACCAGGTTATAACATTTTGTCTGCTGGTTAAACGCGGTGTCAGACTCACAGGGCAGCGTCTTTTAAGTCTCTCTTTAATTTTAACAATAAAAGAGATGGGCGTTTTGATCCCATATTTCCAGTTATAACGGGCCAATGTTTTCCGAAGTCATTTGATCATTTATTTTGTAGTGCATCTTTTGTGTGTGTGTGTGTGTGTGTGTGGATTCTCTTTGATGTCTCAGGTTGATGCTTCAAACGGGAATTCAAATTAAATTTAAATGAGACAATCTCATTTCCCCGACCTGAGAGAGTTTTCACAAATACGAAAGAGACAAGGAAACAGCAGACCAGTTGCTCAGGGGGAAGGGGGCTGGAGGAAGAAGGTTGTGGGGGAGAGGATAAAAAAAATAAAAAAATAAAAAAAATAAATAAAAAAAACCGCTAGCAGCTCCCGTTAGTCGAAGACTCAGCCTGCTAAGCCCGGGGCACTCTCCATGGAGACCCCAGGGCCACAGATTGCTACGCCCGCCTGCTGTTCTAGAACCACAGTCTTTCATGCTTAAAAAAAAAAAAAAAAAAGTAACCCTGTACATTTTCAGAAAACAACTCCGAGACCATCTGGATTCCTGTAACAGGGAGGAATAGACAGAAGCGCTCCAGCCATGAAGACAGAAGAGACAGACAGTTCAGAGATGGAAGACGCTGAGGACGCCTCGCCATACCAGCAGACACAGCTGCGTGTCGCTGAAGGATGCCCAGGACCAACCCAGAGGCGGTCGGGCCTGCATCACCACCGTTTGTCCACCCACCAGATCTGAAATAGCACGGCTGACATGGACACACAAGGAGCTGTTTGACATTGAGATTGGGACTCAGAAGAACTGTTGGCCCAGAAAGGAAGTCACTACGGACTGATTCACTGGCCTCTCAGCATAACCATTATGGCTTGTCTCAGTTTCCGTTCTTACAGGGGTATTTCTTGGATCACATGATCTCACGCATCTAGAGGAAATAATGAACAACATACACCGATGAACAAGAACAGACCTGGAGACAGAGAAGCAGCGATCAGACTCTCAAACCTCAGAGGGAAGGTAGGGGAGGTTGGGGATAAGGGGGAGAGATCAACCAAAGGACTTGTGTGCATGCCTATGGGCCTGGCCAGTGGACAAGGACAACGGGGGGGTGGGGGAGGGCGGGGGCACATGTGGGGAGGGATCTGGAATGGGAGTGGGGGGGTGAGGACAATAATGTGACACCATAATCAATTAAAAAAATTTTTTCAAAAAAGTACCTTGTCTCATTGGCTCATGAAATGTTACTAAGTCCTCCTGCTTATACCCCTGTAATACAAACTCCAGACTGGGCCACTTTCAGGTTCTGTGATGGACCAGAACGGTATTCACACGGAGCAGGCATCAGGGAAGAGGTCCCTGGGCCCCGCCTAGAATCTGCCATGTAACTGGTCGGGGGCCGCCCCAGAACTAACTCCGCCTGCCTCGCTGGCTCCCAGCGGGCACTGCTGGCCCCGGCCCGCCACCCGGAGAACCAGGGGCGTCAGAGGCCGTGTCTCCGACGCTCTGGCGAAGCCCACAGCAGCGGCTCCGCTCTGTGGGTTTCAGAGGGTTTAAGGAAAATCCCCTTCCCAACCACAATGGACGCCGTACGCGTGAGAGCGGCATAAATCAAACGCACAAGGACTTGCAGGCCCTATAAAATGCCGAGGGCTTAGAGGCTCCGCATTCCAATTTCAACCTCCATTAAGGCTGATTACTTCACCCCCAAGCCCGGAGCCCTATCCCCCGCCCCCATGATTGCTGCCACCTGGTACGAAGTGAAATCTAGATATTGGCCAAAACCGGTGTGGCTCAGTGGATAGAGCGTCGGCCTGTGGACTGAAAGGTCCCGGGTTCGATTCTGGTCAAGGGCAGGTGCCTTGGTTGCGGGCACATCCCCCGTAGGGGGTGGGCAAGAGGCAGCTGATCGATGTTTCTCTGTATCCCTCGCTCTCCCTTCCTCTCTGTAGAAAAATCAATAATATATATATATATATATATATATATATATATATATATATATATATATATATAAATCTAGATATTGGCAGGCACAATATTTAGAGTATCCACCAGAATACATAGTAAGAGAGAGTACTCCAAAACGTTTAAGTTAGTTAGGCAGTGAGCACACCCAAAACTTTACCTGTGACAGGTTGTATTGTTGACTATTTATTTAGTCATTGTTAGTTAATTTTATGCATTTGCATTGTTTTATTTTATGTTGCATTCATTTATTACTTACTGTTGGTTTATCATTTATAGAACCAAAGGATTATTATTTTTTAAATACATTTTATCATTTTTTTACAGAGAGGAATGGAGGAGGATAGAGAGTTAGAAACATCGATGAGAGAGAAACATCATCCAGCTGCCTCCTGCACACCCTCCACCGGGGATGTGCCCACAACCATGGCACATGCCCTTGACCGGAATCGAACCTGGAACCCCTCAGTCTGCAGTATGTCTAAGGATCTACTTTGCCCTCCAGAAGGTCTGACTCGGAAATGCTTCTGCCCCGTTCTCCCCCCCACGCCCCCATGAAGGTCATGAAGGTCAAAGAGAATGCGGGGCCGAGGGTTGGGCGGCAGGAGGAGGAGGAAGAGGGTGCACACGATGACTTCTCGTGTCAGCGTTCCGATCGGCGGTACAGAACGTACAGGCCGTGGCCGCCCTGCCAGCTGGGGAGTGTGGTCGTGGGAAACAGCTGTGGTGCTCTGGTGGGAACAAAGGAAGTGTTGGGCCTGAGGGAATACAGGAAGCTCCCGCAGCTCCTCCTCCTCCTCCTCCTCCCAGGGTCTGTCCGAACCGTCCCTTCCCTGTACCAGACCGGGACCCGCCACTCCATGTTCCCTGAGACCAGTTAACGCGGTCAGGAAAGAAAAGAACACACGCTATATATTTTTTTAAATTGATTTTTCACAGAGAGGAAGGGAGAGGGATAGAGAGCCAGAAACATCGATGAGAGAGAATCATCGATCAGCTGCCTCCTCCTGCACACCCCCTACCGGGGATGTGCCCGCCACCAACGTACATGCCCTTGACCAGAATTGAACCTGGGACCTTTCAGTCCGCAGTCGGACGCTCTACCACTGAGCCACACCGGTTTCGGCCACACACAATTTTTTTCTTTTTTTTTTTTTTTTTGCAACTAGTGGTTCCTGCTTCCCTGAGCTCCACTCCCCACCCAGCTGCCTCCTGGATGGGTGTCCCTCACGCCCTGATCTCCCACCCCCCGACCCCCCACCCTGGCAGCCGGCCCGGACACATGTCCAGGCCAGCACCCCACTCTGGGAATGGCATGTCTGTTCACTAAAGACATTGCAAAACGGATGAACAAAAAGATAGATACAGCCGGAGCCGGTGTGGCTCAGTGGATGGAGCGTCGGTCTGCGGACTGAAAGGTCCCAGGTTCGATTCTGGTCAAGGGCATGTACCTTGGTTGCGGGCACATCTCCAGTAGGGGGTGTGCAGGAGGCAGCTGGTCTATGCATCTCTCTCATCGATGTTTCTAGCTCTCTATCCCTCTCCCTTCCTCTCTGTGAAAAATCAATAAAATGTATTTTTTTTAAAAAAAAAAAAAGATAGATACAGAGACAGGAAAGCAACAGACAGACAGACTGTCAAATGACAGCAGGGAGGGGAGGGAGATCTGGGAGAGATAAGAGATCAACCCAAGAGCTTGTATGCATGCATATGAGCATAACCAATGGACGCAAAACTCTGGAGAGGGAGGACATGTATGGGAGTGGGGAGGTGGTGGTGGTGGGGATTGGTAAGATATGTTTACATGTAATACCTTAATAAAAAAATGAAAGAAAAAAAGACATTGCATTCCCCACTCTCTGCCTCCCGCGTACACAGCTTTAGATTTCGCCCACACAAACACCTCCTCTCGCTCTCTCCTGCCTCCCTTTCTCCCGTTCGACGTAATAAAAAAGTTACGTTAACGCATCAAGTAATTAAAGATCTTCATGGGTGAACTCACCCATGGACAGGCATTCTCCAGCGTCTAGGAAAAGGTGGCTCCATCCCATTCTATTTTTTTTTTCCTAAACATGTTATTTTTTCTGATTTGGGGCAGCAAGAGAACTGATTTTGTTCCAGTACAATAGGGATGCTTTTTTTTTTTTTTCCCCTTGGTTGCTTTATCTTTTTTAAGTTACATTTGGGAGAAAAATCCCATCGACCAGAACAAGTCAGAGAGAAATTAAGTAGGTACCACTATTCACATGTTTCCTTCTTGTCTTCAATGTGTAATTCGTGTTTCTCATAAATTAAATAGATACCAATATGTACATGTTTCCCTCTTGTCTTCAATGTGTAGTTCGTGTTTCTCATAAATTAAATAGATACCAATATGTACATGTTTCCCTCTTGTCTTCAATGTGTGATTCGTGTTTCTGGTAAATGAGAGTGAGAAGCCAGAACGAGAGAAAGGGAGAAGAAACGATGATAGGAAACCAGTGCACTTGCCTCTTTTTTGTTTTTTATTGTTTTAAATCCCCTCCCTGTTACTACCGTGTTTCCCCGAAAATAAGACATGCTCCGAAAGTAAGACCTAGCGCATGGAAAGATAAGACATCCCCTGAAAATAAGACCTAGCGCAACTTTGGGAGAAAAACATTAATATCAGACACTGTCTTATTTTCGGGGAAACAGGGTAGAAGGGGGATGGTGGGTGGGGGAGGGGACCCCGGACAACACCACACTCCAGTGCATGTCCGCTGACGGAGCGGTGATGTGTTTGACGCTGATCTGTGCAACCAGCCCCCGCGCGTGCCCTGTGCAGATGCCGTGTCCTCTTAACGTCAGCGTGTGCTGGCCTCCTCCTCCTCCCAAACACGTGTCGTAACCAGCCGGGACAGGGGAAGCAGCCCCGAACTTCAGGCAAACGCCAACTGACTGTGCTTGTGACCTATCTACTGCAAATAAGACCTACTTACAGGTTTCCTTCTGAGTGAATCTAATGTTCATTCTCAACACCCACCACCTACACCTCTCCATCTCCTAAGCCTTAACTCCGTATTCCCGGATTCAAAGGAGTTCAGCGACAGGAGGGTTTGAGGTGGCAGAGGAAAGAGTCATTTTTTTTATTATTATTATATTTTATTGATTTTTTACAGAGAGGAAGGGGGAGAGGGATAGACAGATAGAAACATCAATGAGAGAGAGAATCATCGATCAGCTGCCTCCTGCACACCCCCCACTAAGAATGTGCCCGCAACCAAGGTACATGCCCTTGACCGGAATCGAACCCGGGACCCTTCAGTCCGCAGGCCGACGCTCTATCCACTGAGCCACACCGGTTTCGGCTGAAATAGTTATTTATAACCCCCACACACGGAGTTCAGTGTTTGGGATGCCACCGCTGGCTGGGAAGGTCGAGTGACAAGGTTGCGTCTGTGAGCAGGGCATGGGATGGCCTCTGAACGGCAGGGGAAAACCACTTCCCCTGGGCCTCTTACTACAAAGGGGATCAGGTGTTTGCCCGTGAGAATGACACTGGAAGCAACATGCAGCCCTATTCTGGAGTGTGCCTGTGGACGACAGCCATGTCTGTTTGAATAAACGTAAAACCGTGGAGCCAGCGGGGCTGAGGAGCGATGGCTAACACCCACAGACTTCTTCCCCCTCCTGAATGAATGACTCGACTTTGAGGTTACCCTGATTTTCCAAGAATAAAGAAGAAATCTTCCCATACATTCTCTATTTACTTATGTTCGTAGGTACAGTTTTGTGCTGGAGTGTGTGTGTGTGTGCGTGCGCCCGTGTGTGTGTGTGTGTGTGTGTGTGTGTGTGTGTTTATTGATTTCAGAGAGGAAGGGGGAGGGAGAGATAGAAACACCAATGATGATAGGGAATCATTGATTGGCTGCCTCTACACATCCCCTACTGGAGAGCAAGGGAGCGGATTTGAGCCTGCAACCCGGGCATGAACCCGTGGCCAGAATTGAACCTGGGACCCTTCAGTCCGTAGGCCAATGCTCTATCCACTGAGCCAAACCAGCCAGGGCTAGTTTTTAATTTGTATGCTGTTAAATAGCACATGAAAGAGGGTTTTTAAAAATATATATTTTATGGATTTATTTTTTTTTTTAACAGAGAGGAAGAGAGAGGGATAGAGAGTTAGAAACATCCATCAGCTGCCTTCTGCACACCCCTTACTGGGGACGTGCCTGCAACCAAGGCACATGCCCTTGACCGGAACCAAACCTGGGACCCTTCAGTCCGCAGGCGTCCGACGCTCTATCCACTGAGCCACACCGGTATTGGCTTTTTCTTTTGTTTTTGTGTTTCCAAAATACTCTGTAAGTATTGTCTCTGAAATAGCATAAAAAAAACAAAACCTTGAGGAATCTAGGCCAGCATCTCTTGCTTGGAATAACGCGTGTCCTTTTTTTACTTTCCGGCATTAGGTTGCTTCCTCGTAGGACTGGGGTGGGATTATTCATTGCATGGGACTGGGCTGTCCTAGCATCTCATTTTGAAACCTTTCCTTTGCGGCGACAGCGGCAAGGTGCACCTTCAAGGATTTCGCCCTTTTTTTTTTTTTTTTTTTTTTGATTTATGCTTTTATACGCTCCGATCTCAATTGAGACATCCCGGCTTCATTTTGTGTTCCTGACCTCACGCAATCAGGCCGGGGCGACCCCCCAATCTCTCAGGACCGGGCCGCGCGCTCCAAACCAGGTTATGGAGGCAACAGGGCAGGGAATCAAAGCCACACATCACCCGGGCCCCACGGAGACACCGCGGCCGCGCGAGGGCCGGCCAGTCCGCAGACCTCATTTATTCGCCTGCGTGAGAATTCCCCGCTCTGCGCCCTTTGAACGTTTGACATTATTTTTGAGTGAGTGAGAGAGCGTGCGTGTGCGTGTGCGTGTGCGTGTGTGTGTGTCCTGTTTAGACCCACACACAAAAGCCAGGCAGATGCGCTCCGTGTGGCATGGAATGGGCTTCCATGGAAATCAACGTCCTCTAATTTTTTTATTTTGTGTTTTTGTTTCTCTGTTCCCGGCGAGGATGCACACCGCTGGCCCTTGTCGCCGCCGCTGCTGACACGCTGCTGACACAGGAGGGGGTGTTCCCTGCATCTGTTTCTGGTCATTGTTCTCCCCCTGACACTGCTGTCCCCGCCGGGCCCAGCACACAGGGAGACGCTTAGGATCCTAAAGGGCCTCGGAGGGGCCTGGTCAGGTGGAAGCTGCGGTCAGTAAGGCCGTGTGCGGGCGGTGTCTCCGGGAACCAGTGTGGGAGCATTTCCGGGCTCTCCCCAGCCCCCACGTCCACCTGTCCGTCTGCAGGGAGGACAGTTTTCACGTAGAGAGAAGCTCCTCTCGGGGACCAGCCGGGAAATCAACTGGATCTATTTGCAACAAAAAAATCTTTTCAAAAAAATCTTCATTCCTGCCGAATGCCCTATCTGATCTGGGGGGAGGGATAGCAACCTGGGTCAATAGTGATTTTTTTTTTTTTTTAAGAATATGTTTTATTGATATTTTACAGAGAGGAAGGGAGAGGGATAGAGAGTTAGAAACATCGATGAGAGAGAAATATCCATCAGCTGCCTCCTGCTCGCCCCCACCTGGGGATGTGCTCGCAACCAAGGTCCATGCCCTTGACCGGAATCGAGCCTGTGACCCTTCCGTCCACAGGCTGACGCTCTATCCACTGAGCCAAAATGATTTCGGCCTCAATAGAGATTTTTAAAATGCGATTCACATGAGGGCCATAGGGCCTTTTTGGCAGTTTACAGCGTGTCCAGGTTAGTAACCAAGTGTGGAAATTTTTGACATAGGATAAGCCTTCAATACCCTACGCTATTCTTTATGTTGTTATCGCATTGAGCCTCATAGCACACCCCGTGAGATAAACATGATTTTAATATACATTATTGATTTCTTGTTTTTTTTTTTAGAGAGAAGAAGGGAGAGGGATCAAGAGCTAGAAACATCGATGAGAGAGAAACATCCATCAGCTGCCTCCTGCACGCCCCCACCTGGGGATGTGCTCGCAACCAAGGTACATGCCCTTGACCAGGATCAAACCTGGGACCTTTCAGTCCGTCCGCAGGCCGACGCTCCATCCACTGTGCCACACCGGTTTCGGCCACCCTTTCCCTTTTCCATCTTGCCTTGGGTAAGGTCTGCTGAGTTGTTCCGTTTATAAGGTCTTTGCTTTTTTTCTGACGGCACCTTCTTAAGGACCCTCCATTGCCAGGTGCAGCTGGATAAGACCAAGCTCACCAGTTCTTGATCTTGGCACACGCCCGCGATTTATAAACCACAGCCCCACAGCACCTCAGGCCCTGGCGTGGGGTGAGGCTCCTAAGGGAACACAAGTGCAGTGCATTCCAAAGTCAGGCCAGCCCCAGGAAGGCCCCTAAACTCATTTCCTGCAAGTGAGAGAGGGGATGTGGTCCCAGGGAATGGGGGGGAGGGGAATGGGAAGGGGATGGTGGCAAACCCCATAAGGAAGGAGGCTGATACCCAATAGCTTCTTTTCCCATGATGGGCTTAGGGAGAAACGAGGAATCCCGAGATGGCTCCGGTGACTTCCCTGCAAGCAAAGAGGAACAGGATCTCTCTTTAATCGTGCTGAGGTCGGAGGGAGGGAGGGCGGAGGGAAGGAAGGGGACGGAAGACCGAGGGAGGGTATGGGAGCCCTGAGGCTCCCCCGGGCAGGGACGCGGCTGGCACCACCACCACCACAACAACAACAAAAATTAAAAAATGAATAACTCCAATGCCCGATCAATAAAAAATAATCATCATCAAGTAAACCGATGAACCAAAAGACAGATACAGAGACAGGAAAGCAACAAGCAGGCTGTCCAATGACTGCAGGGAGTGGAGGGAGATCTGGGGGAGATAAGAGATCAACCGAAGGACTTGTATGCCTGCATATAAGTACAACCAATGGACGCAAAACTCTGGGGAGGGAGGGCATGTATGGGGGAGTGGGAGCAATGGTAAGATATGTACACAGATAATAATTTAATAAATTTAAAAAATAAAAAAAAAATTATCATCAAGTGCTGAAACCGGTTTGGCTCAGTGGATAGAGCGTTGGCCTGCAGACTGAAGGGTCCCAGGTTCGATTCCAGTCAAGGGCATGTACCTTGGTTGCGGGCACATCCCCAGTAGGGGGTGTGCAGGAGGCGGCTGGTCGATGTTTCTCTCTCATCAACGTTTCTAGCTCTCTATTTCTCTCCCTTCCTCTCTGTGGAAAATCAATAAAATATATATATATTTTAAAAATTATCATTAGGTATGGCCTCAGTTCCACAAAGCACCCGATCATCTCTGACAATGGACACAGAAGCCGAGCAACTTCAAATGCACGATTTACCCTAAAATCCCCTGTTTGACACCAGACTTCTTCCCGGCACCAATCTTCAGTGTGTATCTTTTTTTTTTTTTCTCTCTCTCTCTCCTTCCTGTCTTCTCCGCTCAGCCGCTCGGTCTACGAGGCAGTCAGGGAGCTGAATATATATTAATTAGAACTCTTGGGGCTGGCACCGGTGAGGTACAATTATGCCACGCGGATGCCACTCCTGGGCTCTGATAGCTTCATTTAAAATTCCTGAATAAAACATGAAACGTCCTTAACGAGGAACGAGGAGAGCTGTCAGGAGGGAGCAGTTCCGATACCGTTACGGGTCGGAGATGGAGAAGATGAAGACGTCATGTGAGCACCTTCCATGTTGTGTTTAAAAAAAAAAAAAAAAAAAAGGACGGCGGTGGTTGGAAAAGGCAGATCCCTCTTCTGATACGCGTCGTGTGTGCGGGCACCGAAAACCGAAAAACCGCCGAAACCGGTTTGGCTCAGTGGATAGAGCGTCGGCTTGGGGACGGAAAAGTCCCGGGTTCGATTCCAGTCAAGGGCATGTACCTTGGTTGCAGGCACATCCCCAGGAGGGGTTATGCAAGGGGCAGCTGATCGATGACTCTCTCTCATCGATGTTTCTAACTCTCTATCTCTCTCCCTTCCTCTCTGTTACAAAATCAATAAAATTTTAAAAAAATTAAAAAAAATTAAAAAAAAAAAATCCAGCCAGTGTGGCTCAGTGATTGAGCGTCCACCTATGAACCAGGAGGTCACGGTTCGATTGCCAGTGATGGCACATGTCTGGGTGGCAGACTCGATCCCCAGTGTGGGGCGTGCAGGAGGCAGCCAGTCAATGATTCTCTCTCATCGTCGATGCTTATATCTCCCTCTCCCTCCCTCTCTGACATATCCCGATATATAGAAACCGGATCTGACATAGCACGGTTGACATGGACACACAAGGGACTGTTTGACACGGAAATGGGGACTCGGAAGAACTGTTGGCCCAGAAAGGAACTCGCTACAGACTGATTCATCGGCCTCTCAGAGTAACCATAATATGGCTTGTCTCAGTTTCCGTTCTTACAGGGGTCTTTCTTAGATCACATGATCCCACCCATCTAGGGGAAATAATGAACAACATACACTGGTGAACAACAAACTGACCCAGAGACAGAGAAGCAGCGATCCGACTCTCAAACCTCAGAGGGAAGGTAGGGGAGGGTGGGGGTCAGGGGAAGAGATCCACCAAAGGACTTGTGTGCATGCCTATGGGCCTGGCCAGTGGCCATGGACAACAGGGGGCGGGGCATATGTAGGGAGGGGTTTGGGATGGGAATGGGGGGGATGAGGACAATTATGTGATACTATCATCAATAATTTAAAAAAACAAAAAAACAAAAAACCCTAGGTCACTAGTGCCTTTTACTCATCAAAATGGATCGAATCAACCATCTGGTTTCCCGTCCCATCCTTTTGTTCTGCAGACTATTCTGCAATTGTGGTTTTATTGAGTGACGGATCGATGCTATAAATAACCATCAGAGCTAACGTTGACGGAGCTGGGTGAGTCTTTGGAGTAAGTGCTCCACGTGTGTTAACTCAGTTCAGCCTGACACCCACTCTGCCCAAACAAAGGTCACACCCCACGGAACTGAGGAAGGAACAAAGGAACCTAGAGGGTGAGGGTTCTTGCTCAAAGTCCACCAATCAGAGTACATGATATAAATATTGTTTTTTATTGCCACAAAGGTCAAAGCAAGAATCCAATCTAATAAAAGAGTAGTAAGATGCAAATTGCCACTCCAAGAATCAAGATGGCCGCCCCCATGGGGTCAGAGATGGCTGTACCCATGTGGACACAAGATGGCTGCCACAAGATGGCCAGCAGGGGAGGGCAGTTGTATGGCCAGTTAGGGGTGATCAGGCAAGCAAGGGAGGACAGTTGGGGGTGACCAGGCCAGCAGAGGACAGTTGGGGGGGGGGGGGAATACCAGACCTGCAGGGGAGGGCAATTGGGGGGGACGAGGCCTGCAAGGGAGTACAGTTAGGGGCAACCAAAATGGCAGGGGAGGGCAATTATGGGTGACCAGGCCAGTAGGGGAGGGCAGTTAGGGACAATCAGGCCTGCTGGGGAGCATTTAGGCATCAATCAGGCTGGCAGGGGAGTGGTTAGGGGGTGATCAGGCTGGCAGGCAGAAGTGATTAGGGGCAATCAGGAAGGCAGGGAGGCGAGCTGTTGGGAACCAGCAGTCCTGGATTGTGAGAGGGATGTCCCAGATTGGAGAGGGTGCAGGCTGGGCTGAATGCCCTGGCCAATGGGCTGTGTGGAACAGCAGTGAGGGGGCGGCTGGTCCTGGCCAATGGGCTGCTTGTGGCAGTGAGTGGGAGGATGGTTCTGACCAATGGGCTGTACGGGCAGTGAGAAGGTGGCTGGTCTTGGCCAATGGGCTCTGAGGCAGTGAGGGGGTGGCTGGTCCTGGCCAATGGGCTGCTTGTGGCAGTGAGTGGGAGGATGGTTCTGACCAATGGGCTGTACGGGCAGTGAGAAGGTGGATGGTCCTGGCCAATGGGCTGCTTGTGGCAGTGAGTGGGAGGATGGTTCTGACCAATGGGCTGTACGGGCAGTGAGAAGGTGGATGGTCCTGGCCAATGGGCTGCTTGTGGCCGTGAGTGGGAGGATGGTTCTGACCAATGGGCTGTACGGGCAGTGAGAAGGTGGATGGTCCTGGCCAATGGGCTGCTTGTGGCAGTGAGTGGGAGGATGGTTCTGACCAATGGGCTGTACGGGCAGTGAGAAGGTGGCTGGTCTTGGTCAATGGGCTGCATCTGGCAGTGAGGTGGAGGGCACGGGTCCCAGTCAATGGGCTCTGTGGGGCAGTGAGGGGGTGGCTGGTGCTGGCCAAAGGGATGTGTGGAGCATTGAGGGTCGGCTGCTCCAGGCCCATGGACTGAGCCGAGCAGTGAAGGGGCGGCTGGTCTTGGCCAAGGGGCTGCTTGTGGAAATGAGGAGGTAGGTCTTCCTGGCCAACTGGCTGCATGTGGCATGAGTGGGAGGCAGGTCCTGGCCAATGGGCTGCACCTGCCAGAATGGGGCGGCTGGTCCTGGCCAATGGGATGTGTGGGGTGGTAAGGGGGCGGCTGGTCCTGGCCAATGGGCTGCTTGTGGAAACGAGGGTGTAGCTCTTCCTGGCCAATTGGCTGCCATGTGGCAGTGAGTAGGAGGATGGTTCTGACCAATGGGCTTCACCATGCAGTGAGGGGGCGGCTGGCCCTGGCCAATAGGCTGTTGGGAGCATTGAGGGGGCGGCTGATTCTGGCCAATGGACTGTTTGAAACACTGAGAGGGGTGGCTGATTCTGGCCAATAGGCTGAGTGGGGCAGTGAGGCATTGGCTGATTCTGTCCAATGGGCTGTTGGGAGCATTGAGAGGGGTGGCTGATTCTGGCCAATAGGCTGAGTGGGACAGTGAGGCGTTGGCTGATTCTGTCCAATGGGCTGTTGGGAGCATTGAGGGGGCAGCTGATTCTGTCCAATGTGCTGTTTGGAGCATTGAGGGGGGCAGCTGATTCTGGTCAATGGGCTGTTTGGAGCATTGCTTGGGGCAGCTGATTCTGTCCAATGGGCTGTGTAGAGCAGTGAGGGGGTGGCTGGTCCTGGCCAATGAGCTGTTTGGAGCATTGAGGGGGGCGGCTGGTCCTGACCAATAGGCTGAGTAGGGCAGTGAGGGGGCGGCTGATTCTGTCCAATGGGCTGTGTGGGGCAGGGAAGCATTGGCTGCTTCTGTCCAATGGGCTCTGTGGAGCATTGAGAGGGGGCTGGTCCTGACCGCTGGGTCAGGTTGCCCAAATAGAAGAGCCTGGACATAAAAAATACCTTCCGTGATGACGTATGCCTAATTTCAGTAGGCATGTTCCAGCCAGGACAAGCGACTGGAAACGCGAACACCTGGTCCTCACCTGTGACGCCATGTTCCCATCTCTCTCATGTGCACAGGGTGGAAATGTAGTATCAGTGGGCCCCGCCTATTCCATGCGAATGCCCCTTACTGACAGTTTCTTAGGAGAGGGGCCTCAGCATAGCCACTTGGAACCAGAGTCGTCCTTCCCTCTACTCATGTCCTCTGAGCTTCCCTTAAAGTCTTCTCTTGGGTCCTCTGCACCCAGCCAGCCAGCACGCAGAGAGTTAAGCACGTGGAGAGAGCTCCTGACACGGGGTGTATCAGGAACCACCATGGGTGTCTTTGCCAGGCAGGTGTTCCTCACGCCCAGGCCCCCTTCCCCCAGGCCCATCCTCCATCTTGACCTCAGGGTGGGTCGGGAAAGGCCGTTGACCTTGAACCCGGGAGAGGGAGGGAGGGAGGAAACCCAAATGTGAAAAATAACGTGCCGTCTTCCCCTCCTCCTCCGCTAGACTTCGCTGTGTAGCCCGAGAGCCAGCAGCGAACCCCCCCTTCCCCCCCGGCGTTCCTAGAATCTGGACCCGGACCATCTCCCATGAAGAGGTGTGACCTCCGTGATGGATGGCTGCCTACCGAATTCCCCCAAGGTGGAGCGGCTTTTGTGCAGCAGCTCTGTTATCCCCCCGTGTCCGTGCGGGTCAGGTCCAAGGGCGGCGTAGGCAAACGGCCCCTCTGGGCTCAGGTCCCTCCCAGCTGTCATCGGGTGTGCCCGGCCGGGGACGAAGTCGGCGCTAGGCTGATCATGGGAGGGGTGGAGCGGCTTTCCACGTTCCCTCGGTGTCTGCTGGGAGGATTCTCACACATGGAGGGAGGCCTTCCCTTTCTGAGGGGCCGGTCAGCGTTTGCCGCCCAAGAAAGGCCTGGGAGCAAAGGGGAACCGAGACGGAAGTCACAGTCCTTCATAACCTAGTCTTCCCAAGGACATCGCGTCACGTGGGCCATCACCTACCGTGCTTCCCCGAAAATAAAACAGCCCCCGAAAACAAGACCTACGTACAGGTTTCCTTCTGAGTGAAATGTAAGGCATCCCCCCGAAAATAAGCCCCCCCACCCCCCCACCCCCCAGGCTAAACATGAGAGGTTTGGTCCACTGATTCTGAATGAAATGGAGTCACAAGAAATTTACCGGGAAATTCAGGAATCGGATTGCTAGGATGATGTTCCAGAAGAGGATGACATGATTGTCATTGCATAAAGGAGTCAATTCTTGATACTGTAGGATGGTCTGGTTTGTGTTGACAACTACCGTACTACCCTACCGTAGACAGGTAATAAATGTCCTTTATTTTCATTTAACAATAAATGTGTACCGTATTCTTCTTCCTGGAAAAAATAATAAATCATCCCCTGAAAATAAGACCTAGTGCATCTTTGGGAGCAAAAATCAATATAAAAGACACTGTCTTATTTTCAGGGAAACAGGGCAGTATTCATGAAAAGCAAGTCACCAGGTCCAGCCAAATGCAAGGGAAGGAGGACCTTACTCAAGGGTGTGTGTGCCAGCAGGTGGGGAGTGTCACCAGAATCAAGGGGTCCATTTGCCTGTGAGCCTCAGGGCCCAACCCAATGGGAAGAGGGGTTTGCAGCCAAGAACACAAGTGTTTATTGATTGAGGAAATGGCCAAGAGTCCAGAGTCACAGACAAGCTCATGCTCAAAGACCTGTCCCCTTTTCCCTGTCCTGATGGCTTCCAGGGGGTGGGTTATAGAGGGAGAAAAAAACTCATTCATCATGGCGGCTAAAGGAGTTGGGGGTCATGCGTTCCCCTGGTTGGCTGGGGCCGAGGCGAGGAGTAGGCGATCCTGGTGTCAGGTCCTCAGGCAGCCAGGACGGAGTTCTGTAGGGTGTTGTGAGGATGGGGTGCAGAGGGTCACTCGGCCTTCGTGGGTTCGGGGTTGAAACACAACTGGAATCGAGACCTTTCTCTTCTGCTTGACCCGCCACGCGCTCTGTCTGTGGTTCAGCAGACATGAGGCTTTGCTCTTAAGACGGCACCACAGATGCCGGCCGGAATCAGATGTCCTAAGGGCTTAATGGTTAAGAAAGGGAGTGTGCAGCCGAAACCAGTTTGGCTCAGTAGACAGAGCGTTGGCCTGAGGCGGACTGAAGGGTCGCAGGTTCCATTCCAGTCAAGGGCATGGACCTTGGCTGCCTCCTGCCCTGGACGGCAAGACGAATTCAGAGAGCAGCAGCGAGCACGGATCCTCACACCCAGTGACGTCGGGCAGGATGAGGGTGGAGAGAGGGGTGCGGGTACTTAAGTTTTTAAGAAAAAGCATGGTTGTTGGGTCTTGCTGGATAGCAGGGAGGTCTTGATTTAGAGTTAAATGCTGTGTTCAGAGCCTAGTTTTCATATATTTATATATATATACACTACTGATTTTTTACAGAGAGGAAGAGAAAGTTAGAAACATCGATGAGAGAGAATCATCGATCAGCTGCCTCTTGCACACCGCCCACTGGGGATGTGCCCGCAACCAAGGTACATGCCCTTGACCGGAATGGAACCCGGGACCTTTCAGTCCGCAGGCCGATGCTCTATCCACTGAGCCACACCAGCTTTGGCCAGAGCACAGTTTTCGTAGCAATGACCTCTGACCCAGTGGTCCCCAGCTTCTCTTTGGCCACGCCCCACCTAAGCACCTCTAACAGCCTGGTGCCTCCCTCCCCTGTGACCTATCACTCTTATTATTCAAAAAATGAGCCCTGTTCACATGGAGGAAGCCCCAAAGGCCATGAACTTGGTCTAAACAAGCTTCCCAAGAACATGGCCTCCACGAGAGAGAAACATAACAGAACGAAAGGACGGCGGAAATACTGAGGAAGACATCACCAAGAAATTGTTTAAAATAATAATAATAATAATAATAATAATAATAGGAAGTGATATGAAAAAAAAAATAGCAGATACAGTTTCAGAAGATATCCTAGAGAACGGAAATGCATACATATGTCACCATGGGCATTTGTCGTCTGCCTAGGAGGCCCCTAGAACCATAAGAAATGCAAAAAAAATAATAAATAAATAAAAGTCACTGTTAATACCTCCTTCTCGAACTGCCCCCATGGAATATAAAATGGCACCCTGTGTGGCATGTGCCCTCTCCCCACTGGATCCATTATCCCAGCCCATACCATCACCGAAGAATGCCTGCCGCATCTTCCCAACGCCCCCCTAGGTGGTGCACGCATTTGAATTAATGAAAGAGGCGGAAATGGCAGGCAATTCCATGTTAACCAGTGGGTCCTTCACAATGCCTCACTTTCCCTGCACCGTTTTTCTTTAAAAAAAAAAAAAACTAATCTAAAATTTCAAAGAGCCTCTCCTCAGATAGACACAAATGACCCTATCATTTCCGCAGGATTTAATCCTAAATGGCCCTTTTCTGACGTGTCCAGTCTAACCCAATGGCAGGTCATCGGAGCTCCTTCTCAATTACCATATAAATGTACCTGGCAGAGACACTTGTTATTTCAAATCTCCAAATCCCAGTGGTTTCCCATTATTCCGTACCAAGTAATAGACAAGACTATTTTTATTTTATTTATTTTTTATTTTTTTATTTTTTTTGCCTGCCCCTCAAGACCCCTCCAAGGTCAGGTTCTGGCTCATCCCAGCTCTCTGGGGTTCTTCTCGTATAGACTTTCCTAGGCTGCATGACATCATGTGGCTTTTCTCATGCTCCCAAACAGACCCAGGGCCTCTGCCTGTGGTGGCAGTGCCCTCACCCTGTGCCCTACTACCCCGTGGTGCTTCCCAAGGTTCAGAGCATGAGCTGTGAGGTCAGAAAAAACAAATAAACAAAAAAAAAACACACACAGGGATTGAAACTGGGCCCCGCCCCGTATCAGCCAGGCGACCTTGAACCGGGAGAGCCGGACTCCATTCTCAATGATGGCCAGTGCCTCTCCCTCCCAGGATTTTCCCCATGGGCGACAGGAGAAGAGGGAAAACGAGAGACTTAGCAGCTCACTTGGCACGAAGACTCAATAAGGTGAGTCTTTTTTTTTTTTTTTAGATATATTTTATTAATTTTTTTACAGAGAGGAAGGGAGAGGGATAGAGAGTTAGAAACATCGATGAGAGAGCATCATCGCCCAGCTGCCTCTTGCACACCCCCTACTAGGGATGTGCCCGCAACCAAAGTACCTGCCCTTGACCGGAATCGAACCCGGGACCTTTCAGTCTGCAGACCCGACGCTCTATCCACTGAGCCAAATTGGTTTTGGCAATAAGGTGTGTCTTATTGTTGCTGCACACAGTATCGCCTGACGTCGTCAAAACCCTCCCATCGTGTCAACGTACACAGTGCAAACACAGCCTCCAGGGTAACTCTCGCTGGGAGCCATTTCTTTCCCTGCACACGGGACGGCTGAACATGGCATCTCCAGAGGAGATTTCTCACAGACGGCCTTTGGAGATAATCACTTCAGTGTGTGAGTAGAAATATGGAATGCTTACGCATGGGGGAATTCTTACTATCTCATCCGTCCCCGTGTAGAGCCTTGAACTGCCATGACCCCCATTTGGCAGACGAGTAAACTGAGATGCGGCGAGAGCCAGGCTTTGGTCCGAGGTGGCACAGCCACTCCGAGGGGACCCTGGGATTCAAGCCAACCAAGTGGGGCCCAAGGTCTCCCCTCTTTTAATCGACACGTGCCACCCAATCTCTGCCCACGCCTTATCGGGGTGACAGCCAGGGCACCGGGCATCCGTCCACAGGAGCCCTGGTACCACCATCGAAGTGCCAAGGACAGGAAATGGAGTTTAAAGTCATCGACATGGTGGCCTCAGACTCCCTGTGAGCCATTTAACAGCTAGCTGTGCAACTTTGGGCAAGGTCTTTCTTATGTCAAACCATCCATTTGCACAGCTGGAACGTGTAAAAAAAAATCTTAAAAGATTAGAATTCTTAAAAAAAATAAAAATATAAAAAATTATATACATGCTAGGGACTCAACTAATACATTTTATTAATATCAGTTTAAAGGCTTACCTTAAAAGGCTATCTATGAGAAACCCCCTGATATATATATATATATCTCAAACACTTAGTATCCAACATATGCTAGGTACTCAACCAATACATTTTGTTAATGCCAGTTTAAGACTTCAGATAGTTGCAATCATATTGTATGCATTTTCTTTGTTCCTCTTCATAGAGTCTCAGAAATCATCCCATACACACACACACCCTTGCACTGGAGAGAAACTCCATGTATATGGATGGCAGGAATGAATGAATGAATGAATGAATGCATAAACGAATGCATAAGTAAAGGCCTGTGTGCTACCGGTAGGTAGTTCTCAAAGAGCGTGCAAAAATGGTCCTCGTCGGCTGAGTTTGTGCCTAAAAGAAATCTTATTCACGTTCTTTTATTTAGCATTTTCCCCTTCCTGTACCAGGTACGAGGGAGGGACCTCTCCCAGCCCGAGGCTGCCCAGGTTCAAGGCCAGGATCTGGTCCGAGGTGAACCAGAAGGCGGACAGCACCACCTACTGACCTGTGGCATTCTGCATCGCAGAAGGAAGCCCAGCGTGAGCTCCATCAGAGCCACCCCAGAGCACTGGACTCCCAGTGCCAGCAGAGCTCAAGGGGAACGCTGAGCGATCACAACAAAAGACAACATCTCAGGAAAACAGGAGGTTCTATGGCTTACCTTGACCTCCATCTTCTTCTGCTCGGTCAGTACCCACCAGCCCTCGCTGGGGAGGCGGCGTGGGTCCGGGAGGCAGGGCGCCCCACGCTCCGATCTCAGCCGCCTCGGAGGGGCCGCCCTGGCGCGCCCTGGGCCTTGCGCGCTGCGCCATTCGGCTGCATGTCAGCGAGGAGGGTGCACACCACGGTGGGGGGTCAGAGTCTTGTCTGCGTCCTGTAGACTTTTAAGGACAACTGTCAACGGCCGGCCATGACCTTGGGTGGAAGGAAAAGACTATCAGAGCCAGGACTTCTCTCCTCTGAGACTCACGTGCAAACCCACGTTTGGTTGCGGCCAGGTGGCCGGTTCCTCTCGTTAGCACCTGCACATCCCTCACTGAGGGAAACAGCGGGAGGACCCAAACGCTAAGCTCCACTCGCCTTGGCACTCAGTGAATCGCCGACAGCAATGTTTCCCAAAGTGTGGTCCGCGGCACCCCCAGGGGTACCGGGGGAAGAGTCTGGTGGGGGTTCGCGTTGCACCGGAGTTTGGTGGGGACAGGCACTGCGCCGTGCTTAGCTGCGCCTCATTCTACGTTCTCATGAGGAAGAGGGGTCCTCAGCGTCACGAAAATTATGGAAGGGGCACGCCTGTGTCAAATGTTTGGGAAGCACTGACCTATAGCGTCGGCACCAGACCCCGGTGCATTGTGGGGCCTTCGTAAATGGCCTGGGACGTGGGTGGGTGACTCGCACTGGCCATCTGGCCTGGACGCGTGCTGGCTGGTTCTCTCCCTTGACTGGCGTCCAGCAAGGCAGTCCCCACTCACACCCTCTCTACAGATCATCCTGGTCATCGTCTTTCCATACACTGGTCTCTGGCTCCACCATGCTGCCCACACAGTCTACGGAATGTGGCCCTGGCCACCATCCGGGGTGATGCTTGGGGGGACCCCCCCCCCCCCGGAAAACCCTTCCTTGAGGAGAATCCCAATGGGCTGATGCCACTGATCTCTTCCCAGGGTCCAGAGAAAGGCTTAGACCAGAGTAGGTATGTCCTCAATAAACACTGTGAGAATGAGGAATGGAGCGCCTTTGCAGAAGGAAGGTCCAGGAAAGAGCAGAGCGGATGGGATGGAGCGGAGGAGATCGGGGAGGAGAACGGGGAGGGGGGGAGGCAGGCCTCCGAGGAGAAGGGATGAAGAGCTGGCGGGAGAGAGGAGAAGGCCAGCACAGGTGTCCTCCGCTCAACCAGGAGGACGCCCCGTGTTCACCATCTCCACAGGCCTGGCCTCGCCGGGTCCTCCCCCGTCCTTCCTGTGCCTGCCGAGTCCCCTTCCCTGGCAGAGCAGGGTGGTTTCCCTTCACGCCGACCGCCCTGTGGCTCCGGCCCCGCTTTCCCGATGGCCAGGCGCTCCCTCCACCTCACGCCCCAAAGGGGCTTTCCGTGGCCGGCTCCTGGCTCCTGGCTCCCCGCTGCCTTCCGTCTCTCCCTCTGCTTTCCTGGAGCCTTGTTTATTTGCCTCACTGCCTCCCCTACACTCTGCATGTGCTTCCTTCTCCCCTCCCCCTCCCCCTCCCCCTCTCCCTCTCCCTCTCCCTCTCCCTCTCCTTCTCATCCCCTCTCCCTCTCTCTCTCTCTCTCCTCCTGTCTCAGTGTCTGCCTCTTCTCTCCATCCCTCTCTGCCTTTCCTGCTTTTGTGTGTCTCTAACTCTGTGTCTATCTTTGTCTCTGTGTCTGTCTGTCTCCCTCAAACTGGGTAGCTGTTGGTGAATATGCATGTCTCTCTCCGTCTCTCTCTCTCTCTCTGTTTTCCTCTCTTTGTCTCTCTGCCTGCCTGTCTTCCAGCTCCTTACCTGTCCTCCTTCTCTTTGTCTCTGCCTCTCCCTGTCTCGGTTCCTCTCCGCCCATCCGCTCTCTCTTTCGGCCCAGCCCGGTGGCCTCGGACACACAATCCCACTGTCTCTCCCCGAGTAAGCCCCCCAGGAAAGGCGCTCCACGCCCACTCATGGAGCTGAGGGGGTGACCGCGTTCTCGGGGCGACCTCCACACTTTGGGGGTGCGCAGCAGCACCCTCTCACTGCGGTCACCCCATGAAGGCCGGACAGACAGTGCTCTGAAACCACGTTAGCTTGGAGACGTTCTGGATAATTGGGAAACTCCCTACACTGAGCAGGCGGGCCAGGCCTGGGGCTCAGCGGACGGGGAGACGCCGTCTCCGTGCCTCCCGCTTTCCCGCTGACGAAGGCCAGGCCCGGGCCCCTGACAGGCCGCTGGCAGCTCCCCCTCCTGGAACACCGCCTCCCGACAGGGCGGCCCAGACAGCCGTTGAACCCCAGGGTCAGAGGGCGGCAGGCGTGACCCACCGAGGGCTGCACCCCTCCCGCCCTCCGCCCGGCGGGATCCCGCCCCCGGATGGGCCAACGGGAGGGCCACCCCGCAGGGCGCCCCGCCAGGACCGGAGGGGCCAGAGCTGTTTCCATCCCCCTCCCTCCCTCCCCGCTTTCTAAGGGAACGAGACTCAGCACCGATGCCTGGTTAATAGCACACACCAGAGGATACAGAGACCGGGAGGCGAGAGTGACAGCACATCAATGTGGTGTGCAACACACACACACACACACACACACGCACACCACACACGCACACATATACACACAAATACATACCACACACACATACACATACACATACACATATACACACAGATACACAGCCACACACCACACATACACACACAAATACACACCCACACCCACATACACATACACACAAATACACATACACACCACACACAAATACACATACACACAAATACACACACAAATACACACATACACACAAATACACATGCACACACACATACACATACACACAAATACACATACACACCCACACATACACACAAATACACATGCACACACATACACACACACACACACACACACACACACACCAGGGCGCCTATCAGATCCACGTTGCAAACCTGCCGCTGATTAAAAGACGAAGATGCAAGCGCATCTTAACAACCAGAAAGAGAACTCTTACCAGCTAACATCTTGATTGTGCTAGATTTCAAAGGGCAGCGAGAAGTGTTGAAATGCACATATCTAATCACCAGTGGAATTAACAGATTTGCAGAAGTTATGCTTGAGAACATTTTGTGTAGCTGTAACATCCGACTAATCAAATTCCCATCTAATTTCATTAATGCTAAAAGGCAGGCTATGTGCGCAGTGCTGTTTCCCTGCCGCCCCCAATATTCATGGTGGGGTTATTGGATAGGCCCATTTTTTTAAAAAATGTTTTCTTTCTCAGAGATATTTTTAGAGCAAAATCACGCCCTTCATAGAATGCAAGTCATCTGTGTAAGACCATCTCCCTTCTTTCTTTCTTTTTTTAAAATATGTTTTATTGATTTTTTTACAGCGAGGAAGAGAGAGGGAGAGTTAGAAACATCGATGACAGAGAAACATTGACCAGCTGCCTCCTGCACTCCCCCTACTGGGGATGTGCCCGCAACCAAGGCACATGCCCCTGACGGGAATCGAACCCCGGACTCTTCCGTCTGCAGGCCGACGCTCTATCCACTGAGCCAGACCGGTTAGGCCTCTATCCCTTCTTGATATGCTTTACTTACAAAATTAAAGACCACAGCTTTACTAAAGTTCATTATTGTTGTTGTTGTTGTTGTTGTTATTTCATAGCAACGTACTTTATCGAAAATTTAACCTGATTTGATCCTTGTGGCCAGGACTCCACAGGTGCCATTTGTATTTCTCTGTCAGACCTTGATCCATTCATCCATTTATCCAGGCATCCCACAAGGACTTGTTGACGCCACCATGCTCTCAGCATCGTGCTAGGTTTTGAAACAGGTAAAACCCCCGAGAGCGTAAGACGCCGTCTTCTCCCTCACCCTGTCCGTTATAATAACATCTGGGGGGGGAAAAAAACGAGTTTCCAGGAAACACCCTCTTTTATTTGAAATGTATAATGATCTCGCCCCTGACCTCCCTCTCCTCTCTCTTCTCCACAGGCCATTCCTATATCCAGGAAAACGCTTGAATCTGTGGGCAATTATATGACAACGAGAAGAGGGGATCAAGGTGATGGGCTCTGGTCTGTCGGGTCAAGTGTGGGAGAAATACTCCTCGTAAGGTCTGGCTTCCAGAAGCAATCCAGTCATAACCGGTTTGACTCAAGGGTCCCAGGTTCGATCCCAGTCAAGGGCATGTACCTTGGTTGCGGGCACATCCCCAGAAGGAGGTGTGCAAGAGGCAGCTGATGGATGTTTCTCTCTCATGGATGTTTCTAACTCTCCCTCTCCCTTCCTCTCTGTAAAATATATATATATATATATATATATATATATATATGAAAGAATTAGTTATTAACCATGAATTTTTTTGCATTTCATAAGGTTCCAGGGGTCTCCTATACAGTCTCTAAATATGCATTGTGACATATGCATTTCAGTTCTCTGTGTTATGAAAGTTTATTTGCTTTTTTTTTTTTTTTCATATCACCTCACATATTATTTTAACAATTTCTTAGTGATTTCTTCCTTAGTCCTTCCACTGTCCTGCTTTTTCATTTTTCTCTCTCATGGATGCCATGGTCTATGGAAGCTTGTTTTAGCCCAGTGGCCGGCAAACTCCTCAGTCCACAGAGCCAGCTATCAACGGGACGATGGACATGTCTTTGGAGAGCCACATGTTTTAAACTGAGACTCCTTCTAACGCCACGTCTTCAACACAGACTCGCCCGGGCCCGTGGTGTTTTGTGGAAGAGCCAAAGAGCTGAATGTGGCTCGCAAGCTGCGGGTTGCCAGCCACGGTTCTAACCAAATAGAGCGGGTATTGGTGAAAGGCACGGACGGCATGCCCGTGATTACATGACGTGATAGAGAAGAGACGGCAAAGCGTCCAGATCCATGAGCTGGGGCTGGCCCCTCCCTTCCTCCTAGAAGACCAGAAAAGACGGCGATGTACAGTGCAACCAGGGCATGCTCCTGTCCACCTCCCCACCGGAACGGAAGCACGGCCCACACGTCCCCAGCCCTGTTCCAATGTGGTAATGATGCTCCCCGCGAAGCAGCCCCAACAAGAACGTGTTTGTCACAAGTCAAATTTAGAAAAGGCTCAACCTTTCATTTCCTGTTTTTGTTTTGTTTTTTTTATTCGTGAAAACAGCTGTTCCTTCTTCCTGAAGGCACCGACTTAATTTCTCATGTTCTCTCTGTGTTTCCCACAGAAAGGCCCTGTGTAATTTCTCATTAAAAAAAATTTTTAAAATAAATGAAAAATCCCTAGCCATGCAGCTTCATTTCCCCTCAGTAGACCACATAGGAAAATTTAAAAAAATAATAAAAAAATAAAGGAATAAAAGCAAAGAAAGAAGGAAAACATAAAACAAATAAATAAATTAGAAATGAAATAGAAAGGGAGTAAGAAAAAGAGAAAGAAAGAGAGAAAGAAAGAAGGAAAGAAAGAAAGTTAGAAAGAAAGAAGCTGCCTTTTTTTAAAACTTCTGAGTATTTATACCACTTTGTTTTTCATTCACACGAGGGAAATAACAAGAGGTCCTCTGATGAATGTTGCAGATCGCCATGGTTACGGTTCAGAGATGCAGCAAAAAGAAAAAAAAAAAAAAAGCAATTATGGTGGAACAGAAGAAGGAAATGCATCTCTTTGTCAGAATTTCATAACAGCTGTAACAACACGAGGGCGCCCAAATGAATGTAAAATAACTGAAATATTGTGGCATGTTAAATGCCAGCGCATTAAAAAATTGTATTTCAATGTCACATTATTTAAGACGACAGGAAGCATTAATTCCAGCGGCACCAAGGAGCTTGTTAGAGATACAGGGCGGAGGGGTGGGGGGGAGGTAACCCAGCATTCGCACAGGGAAGAGACTTCGGAAGTAAGAAATACAATGCTGTCTGGATGGGGTGGGGGGGTGGGGAGGATAAGGGCAGGGGAGGGGGGAATCATAGGAAAGTACAGGAGCACATTTAATTTGATATTCAGAATCCGGTCCCTTGATGCATTATTGAGGTTAGCCCCCATTCTAGAAGCTTCCACCGAATATAAGAGCCATCACCTAATGCTGTCTTTGCACTGTGAACCCCTCACATTTACCGCCATGAAAAGTGTTCCTACTGAGGAATGTCATTCCCGTTTTATAGTAGAACCAAATGAGGCAGAGACACCTAGATTCGGGTGTGTAGTAACATTAGAGGCCCAGTGCACAGAATTCGTGCACTCGGGGGGGTGGGGGTCCCTCAGCCCGGATTGCGAGAGGGTGCAGGCCAGGCCGAGACACCCCACAGGTGCACACCTGGGGCCAGGGAGGGACACAGGAGGTTGGAAACCTTACAGTTTCCATAAACAACTTTCATAACGCTTCTTTTGTTATTGGGTACTGAAGGGTCTCTGTGAGCACCGTTTATGTTTATCTCGCTCACTTTTTTTTTACGTGACCAATCAGCCAAATTTCTAGTAGACACAAACTACGTAATATTTAATGTCAGAGATGTCCCTTATTCTGTGTTTATCATGTGCCTGATACTCCTCAACACACATTATATGAGTTTGGCTCATTGAATCTCACAGTTGGCCCTTACATAATGATGGGGGTTATCCCCATGTACAGAAGGGTAGACTGAGGCACAGAGAGGCTAGGCCGTAAGTAACGAATAGCTAGTGAGTGACAAATCTAGACAGTCTGGCTCCAGAGGGGAAGGGGGGGGGTGTGTGGAAAAACATGTTAACTTTGTTTATTCACTAAATGAATGAGAATAAGTGAAGGAGTGGGGGGGTTGGATAAAGCTTCTAGCCTTAGCTGGTTTGACTCAGTGGACAGAGCTTCAGTCTGTGGACTGAAGGGTCCCAGGTTCCATTCAAGTTCACATGCCTGCACTGCGGTCTCGATCCCCAGGAGGGGGCGTGCAGGAGGCAGCCGATCCATGATTCTCTCTCAGCCTTGATTGTTTCTGCCTCTCTTTCCCTCTCCCTTCCTCTCTGAAATCAATAAAGATATTCACAAAATTAAAAAAGGCTTACAGAGGTCCAATTCATGTGTCCACAGCACAAGGCTGGGAAGGGCTGGCCTGCGGATTCTAAGTCTCACGCGTGTAGTGAGTGTTCTGCGCTGCCCCTTATATTTTTTAATTGCCTTAAATAAAAGCAAGTGCATTTCTGCTCTCCGTGGACACGGCTTTAATAAGCCCGTTTAAATATTCATAATCCACACACACACACACACACACACACACACACGCACGCCACGGCGGCTGCCGTCTGTGATCCTCGGACGTGCGTGAGTGGCCTCTGCTCTTTCCGGCGAGACCCCGGCGAACGGACTGGCCCCACACTGATCCTGCTTCCTGGGTGACCAGGCCCTCCGCGCAGGCTGCTGAGCCCAGAGGTTAGAATCCTCTGTCACTGCTTTCAAAATATTAATCGGATGGAATATTTTTTTTTTTGCTCAACAGGCAGCTGGCTCATCATCTCACTGGCAACAGTGGAGAATGGTGATAAAAAGTCTCCATTCTTTTTTTTTAATATATATTTTATTGATCGTTTAGAGAGAGGAAAGGAGAAGGATAGAGAGTTAGAAACATCAATGAGAGAGAAACATAGACCAGCTGCCTCCTGCACACCCCCCACTGGGAATGTGCCCGCAACCAAGGTACATGCCCTTGACTGGAATCGAACCCGGGACCCTTGAGACCACAGGCCGACGCTCTATCCACTGAGCCAAACCAGCTAGGGCAAAAGTCTCTATTCTTGGAGAAAGGATAATGTTTCAGCATAGCTCAGGAGTTAACCATCCTGGTCATGTTCCTCCCCTTCATCCTCCCAAATTCGCATCGGAACAGCATCTTTAAATCCTTTGAGAGATGTTTAAAAAAAAAAAACAAAACACACACACACACACAAAAAAAAAAAAACCCCGATCCAAATCATAGAGATAAAACCCAAATCTGAGTCATAGACATTTCTCAGACTTCCGCTGTATCCCCATCAAAATCAAACACTGAGTTCCGGTCCCCTTGGTTGATCAAAACCTTAATTAAATTTGTAATCTCAGTACATAAATGAATACTACTTATGTATTTTTTTCTGAATAATAAACTCATACTGAATGAATGAATGAAAAAATGAATGAATGAATGAAAAAATGAATGAGTTACTCCAAGCCTTCCCTGTTCTCTCCATTCTATGAAGCAGAGAACAGGAGATGTTTGGTGTGGAGCACAACGTTTCCCGCCAGGATTCCCACATGTGTTTGCATGGCAGACCGGCAGAAATTCAAATTGTGAAACACCACGAAACTCATAAAATTTAAGCCATGTAGTGTGCAAACATACGCATTGTATGACCCCACCCCCCCTCACCCACGGCCACTCCGTCTCACTCTCTTTGGGGACTGAGCCCACCCCCAGGCCTGTGCGCCAACCGGGAATTGAACCGTGATCTCCCTGGGTCATAGGTTGATGCTCAACCACTGAGCCACGCCAGCCAGGCACTTCTGCTGGTTTTTTTTTAAAAACGGTATCTTCCTTTGTTTTTGTTGTGTGAGCGTGTGTATGTCTCAGAATTGTTATTCCCAGGATACAAAACGCTATTAAATTTTAAATTTAATATTTTGTATGCGGAATTGTGTAAAAAAAAAAAGTAATCTTAAATTAGGGCAGGCTTGGTTAATTAAACATAATGTCAAAGGCAGCACATCATACAAACATTTGTTTGCCAAGAAGTCCTATCCAAGTCAGGAAACATGACAATTTGGTGGGGGGGGGGGGGATATTTGCTACCTCTGTGACAGGAGAGAAATGAATACTCTGAGTACAGGAAACGGAAAGAACATTGTCAAGGATGGGCAAAGAGCGTGAGACACACACACACACACACACACACACACACACACACGAGAGTGGAAACAGAAATATCCAGCAGACACAAATGCATGCTCAGTCCTCTATGTAGCCAAAGACCTGCATGTTAGCAGGAGGAGGCCTGTTTGCGTTATCACGGGCAAATAGTCGAAATTTAAGTCTTAGCGAGAGAATCCCAACACAACCCAAAAGATGCAAGAAGGAGCCGAAACCGGTTTGGCTCAGTGGTAGAGCGTCGGTCTGCAGACTGAAAGGTCCCAGGTTCGATTCTGGTCAAGGGCATGTACCGTGGTTGCGGGCACATCCCCGGTAGGAGGTGTGCAAGAGGCAGCTGGTCTATGTTTCTCTCTCATAGACGTTTCTAACTATCTCTCTCCCTTCCCCTCTATAAAAAAAAAAAATCAATAAAATATATATTTTTTTTAATGCAAGAGGGAGCCGAAACCAGTTTGGCTCCGTGGATAGAGCATCATCGGCCTGCGGACAGAAAGGTCCCAGGTTCTATTCCAGTCAAGGGCCTGTACCTTGGTTGAGGGCACACCCCAAGTAGGAGGTGTGCAAGAGGCAGCTGATGGAGGATTCTCTCTCATAGATGTTTCTAGCTCTCTATCGCTCTCTCTTCCTCTCTGTAAAAAATCAATAAAATATAATTCTTTAAAAAGATGCGAGAGGGAAACTTCCCTGGGGCCCATTCTTGCTTTTCTGTTCCAGGCGGATCCTCCCGAGCTCACATCTCCTCAGAGTTCCGTTCTGCTCTCGTCCGCCTGGCAGACAACAGAGCTGCCAGCAGCTCCTTCCAGCCTGGCAGGCGGAGGCAAGGCTCCCAACAGCTCTCCCCCCCGAGCCTGCCCAGGAACCCGAGGGGAGACTCCGATATTGGGGGCCATTTGCTCATGCCCAATAGAGAGGAAGGCTCCGCCAGGCAGAAGAGAGAACTCAGGTGGGCCTTTTGTCAACGCACCAACCTTTAAAAGCCACAAACCGTTACACATAAACACACACACACACACACACACACCAGCAAACGGACGGACTGTGGAGAGAGCCAGCGACGGAGCGGGCACGTCGCCGAGGGCTGACCCTGTTTCATTATTTCCTTGAGGGCCCTGGTGGCCGCGAGACCTCATCACGGAGAGTCACCTCCCCAGCCACGAACTGGGGGGCTGGGGGGACGTGTGGGCTGGAGCGGCCTGCCTTAGCCACTCCGTCACGGTCCTCGGGGAGAGGAGCTGCTTGCAGAGAGAGAAGCAGCCATTCCATCGTGAGGGACAAAAGCAGGAATTTGGGAACGGTCTCCACCAGGGAGGGGGGAGGGATGGTGGATCCAAACCCTGCAGCAGTGGCTTCCTTAGCACAGACAACGGGGGGTCCGAGCTGAAGGTCTGACTCCAGGAGGTGCAATCGGAAGCGTGTGAGAGGCACGCTACGTTTTCTTTTCTTTCTTTTCTTTTTTTTTTTCTTCCTCTCCACTAAAGTGACAGGTTGGCAGGTTGCAGGCCTGTGTCCTTTAGAAATCCCGCTGCAGCAGGGCTGGGAAGTTTAATTCAGCCAGGGAGGCAAACCATGGTAGGCAGGTCACCGCCAGCCTCGACGTGGATGGGGCGGAAAAAAATCGTATCGTTTTATGAAAAAACTCCAAGCGCGGAGAACATGGAGCCCACGGAGGGATGGCGGGGAGACAGACAGACGTGCAGAGAGCACACCGTGACATGGGCGTGCCCGTGGAAACCTGGAGGGAAACCCGCCTTCCCTGTGGGCACAGATCTGCCACCGTCCGGGGCTCCAGGCGGGCAGATGGCAGACGGCCCTGGCAGTGCCGCGGGGAGAGGGGAGGCCGCGGAAGGGGTGAGAGAGGTTGGTCTGGGCCTCCTCCTGGCGTGGGGACCTCTGAGCACGCCCAGAGGAAGTGGTGTGGGTCAGAGCCTGCCAATCATCAAAGGCGAGGAGCCCGGGGACCATCCTCTCCCCTCTGCTTTGTCCTGGGTGTCTTACGCCCTGAATTCCGAGAACTGAATGCTCAGTGTTAGCGGCAGGTATCTGTACGTCTCTCTCCTCAGTCCATGGAATTGCTCCTTGCCCTAGACCAGTGTTTCCCAAAGTGTGGTCCGCGGACCCCCAGGGGTACCGGGGAAAAGTCTGGTGGGGGTACGCGTTGCACCGGAGTTTGGTGGGGATGCGCCCTGCACTGTGCTTAGCTGCGCCTCATTCTACCTTCTCATGAGGACGAGGGGTCCTCAGCGTCACGACA
>NW_023425543.1:2214365-2241865 GCF_014108245.1 Pipistrellus kuhlii | reverse complement strand
ACTCCTGGTGGAGGGGACAGTTTGCATATCAGCCTTTTATTATATAGGATTATATAGGCTAAGTTACTACAAATGGAGTTTACACTTGAGAACAGTTGAGTGGAGGGCGGGCGGTATTCCTAGAAATAGCCATACGATCTGTTTGCTGTTTAAATAGAATTCGTAGAACGAGATTCAGCGGGACCTCATAAAGCTCCAGTGTTAATTTTGCTGGAGGAAAACCAAACCGGTAGGTGGCAAACCACTTCCTTCTATTTTTGAAGGTAGTGGTAAGGATAGATGGCTACTACTGGGTCTAGCTCAAGACAGGGGTCCGGTGAGTGGGCCGAAGGAATCAAGGTCCCATGCTGTCTGGTTTCAGCATCTTTATTCATGATTTGGGAGAGAAGCTAACACAGCACAAATATTTCAGGTAATCCTAAATGAAATGACCTACCTATCTATGGCACAGACAATATTATTCTAATATAAGGGGCTTTTTTTTTTTTTTTTTTTTTTTTTCCCTAATCAGAGTCCTGTGCTAGGTAACACTTAAATCAACCTGCTGTTAAGGAAATGTCAAGGAAACTTCTGCTTGTCCATTACCTTTTTTTATTTTTATTTTTTTGGCTGGATTACTTCAGTTTATGCAGGCCTGTTGAGAGTAAAAATACCAAAATAAAAACAAACTCAAGCCGAAACCAGTTGGTTCAGTGGATAGAGCGTCGGTCTGTGGACTGAAAGGTCCCAGGTTTGATTCCGGTCAAGGGCATGTACCTTGGTTGCGGGCATATCCCCCTGCAAGAGGCAGCTGATCAATGATTCTCTCTCATCAGTATTTCTAACTCTATCCCTGTCTCTTCCTCTCTGTAAAAACATCAATAAAAATATATATAAAAAATTATTTTAAAAAAATCTTCACATTGCACTTACAACTCACATTCTGTTTGTTTGTGTGTGTGTGTGTGTCCAGTGTCTACTTAATCCGTTATCAACTGTTTTCCACAGGCAGTTGACTAAGGGTTGATTCGGCCCAGTGTCCCCGGGGCCGATGGTGGCCTGAACTTGACACTGAGAACTTCCGCCTGGGGCTGTGGAGGAAGTAGGTCTAGCTGACGATGTCAGGCGCTGTTATTTCATTTTGAAATTCTATAGAAAGAGCACAACAATAAAGCATCGGTTCCGCATTTAAATAAATACAGGGCTGTTTTGCTGCCATTTTTCCTTCCAATGACTGATCCGATCGCACACGTCTGTTTCAAAACGCCTGACGTGGGCCCTTACACAATGATAGACAGCCATGGAAGAGATGATGATAGTCGGGAGCGAGACAATGAGGCATTGTTTACACAGAAGACGGAGACACTAGTTCCACAAAAGACACTCCCGTCGGTAGCTATTGTGTGGACCACGGAGAGATGTGCTGCAGTTTTTATAATTTCTGCAGGACCCTTAGCCAGCCAGCGTCCTTAACTGAAAGTAAATCCAATCGTGCAGGGATCAGGCTGGGCCGAAAGCAAACCCGGGGAAGATCGGAGACGAAGAGACACAGACATGGGGGAGGAGGAGATGATAAGGGTTAGAATCTTTGGTGTTTCATAAACATTTTGTTGGAAGATTATTAAATGGCAGCCCAGAGAGGGAGGAGGGGGGGAAAAAAACAACACCATGGTCAAACTTACTGTGAAATCAGATCTTCCCCCTCCCATTTCCTTTACAATATATATTACATATACATAGATAGAACAGTACAATACAAAGGAGGTGTCGACAAGATGCAATCTTGAGACAACGGACATGTCACTTGAAAAGAAACTTTCATATTTCATATCATACATATGCACAACATTGGAACTGTGACGTGGGGGTGGGTTTCTGTGAAATGGCAGGGTCTGCAGGGATCAAAGGAAGGAAGTGGTATTTTTCTAGGGAAAGGGCTGAGAGATACATTTTTCTGGCGGGCAGCTTATTGTACCCATAGGAGGGACAAAAGATCAAGTGGAGCTGCTAAAATATTTCCACTTTCTGCTCAAAAAATGTGGGCCAATGAGGCGATGATGACCACCAGGAAAGCAGCCACATGTACTCATCCCTGGCTCCCCGGCTGGCCTTGACCTAAGTACTCTCAGAATTCATTCATTCACTCATTCATTCATTCATTCATTCCCTCCCCTTTCCTGGCCATTTCCGTTTGGAAAGAAGCACAAAGCCTGACTGGAAGAGACAGTGCTTTAAGACACCTCGACACCCTTCGCTCTGGGGCGGTGTGTTCCCTCTGGACCCTCCCGGCACCCACTGCCAGCAACAGGCCGTGACGCAGAAGGACGTGACCGGGATTCCACGTACAGATCTTCAGGAGTCACGGCTGAACGGTTCCCGAATAACAATCGGGGCTAATCCTGGTCGTTATTGAAAAATCTGTTGTTGATAAGATGCAATCGTTGGGTGGATGATGTCTTATCCAAGACTTGTTAGCTCCGGGGAGAGGGGGTGAGAAGAGAGAAAAACCACCACCAGGGACTCACAGGAGCAGCCATCAGAAAGGAGCATTGGGGTGGGGCGTGGAAACAAGGGAATCTTCAGGAGAACTGGCCGCTGGCGGTGTGGACACAAGTTCAAAGTCCTGTCACAGCACGCCAGGGGTCCCTGGCTGTTCTCTCCTCTCTGAGACGACGGGGAGGTACGTCTTGTGGTCTCCAGATGGCCTCCTTCTGCTGGGCCAGCCCGCTAGGCCTCTAGGCCATCCGTGCATGTGTGTGTTCCCGTGTGCGTGTTCCCATGTGCATGTGTGAGCTTGAAGAAGGAGGGGGATGACATACCGGGTGCCACACCACACACGTGTCCAGACCCTGGAGCCGCCGAGAGAGCCCTAAGGTGGGTCCGATGGCCCAAACCTGGACAGGGACGCTGGGCCCCGGGTGGCGAGTGTCTGTCTGTCTGTCCTAGGGCACACTGCGCTTCTTGCGAAGGGGGCTCTGGCCTCCGCTGGGCCGCAGCTCGGCGAACTGCACCTGTGAAAACACAGGGACGTGACGCGGGCGGCCGGGTAACCCTAGCCCGCCGCCCCGCCTGTTAATGGCTCCCCGGGGGGCGCACCGAGGCCGAGGAAGGAAGGTTCAAAGGTAATGAATCATTTTCCAAACACAGGAACGCGGGGGGATCCGTTACAGGAAGGATCGGGGGAGGCACATGCATCGCTTCTGGAAACCAAAATATTAGAAGCAGATTTTTTTTTCTTCTTTCCCTTTTTCTCTCTAATGAGATGCGTGGGGGTTCCTCTACCTGGCCCGGGCGCTGCTGGGGGATTTGAGGTGTGTGTGTGTGTGTGTGTGTGTGTGTGTGTGTGTGTGTGGTGTGTGTGTGTGTGTGTGACCTTTATGGCGAGCTTCATCACAGCCCTGTGGGAATGTCTACGGTAAGTATATGATACAGCGACTTACTAAGAGTTATTCGTTTAAGAAGTTCTAAAATCTTGGGATGGCGGGAGGGGGGAGAGAAATCTCTGCAAATGATATGCCATTTGTTTTGCCAGAGAGGGAAATCATGTGGACACTGATCCTGGCCCCAGGCTTCTATAGATTCCTCTTAAGAATGAATCTCATTTCCAATGGGATGGCTGAAACATCTGAGATAACTAGGTCGACGGGGGAGGGGGGAAGGGGGTGGGCGTGGGGAGTCCCAGTGGCAAACTGTCTGTTTGTGTTAGTAGAACCCCGAGGATCTTACTGGTGAACTCAATCTCCTGGGGAGAGTCTCTGGCTGTGTTCCTGTGTATTCCAATTGGATGCACGCTCCGAGGGGCCGCTGTGGGCACAGACATAACCCCTGGCCAGGCTCAAGGGCACCTGGCATTCTCCAACGATGCGGGCCAGCCCTCCCACTGCCACTCCAGTGCCCTAACCCTCCCACTGCCACTCCAGGGCAACACCATTGCTTTCGTGTGAGCCTGCCCAGGCTGACGGCGGAATGGCTTTATGTAAAGGCATGCATGGCAGACCACCTGTGCCCACCACTTGGCGCATCTGTGCCAAACTCTCCAAGGGCGTCAGGACCCTGAGCTGCAGTTGGCCAAGAGCAGATGCGTGAACTAAGAATAAAGCTCTGTTTCCTCACAGGGAATGTGAGGGTGCCTGGGGGATGGGGCAGGGGACATACCTGTGATCTTCAGTGCAAACCAAGCAAGGGCCAGGTGACTATTTTTTTTTTCATTGATTTTTTTTTTTTTACAGAGAGGAAGGGAGAGGGATAGAGAGTTAGAAACATCAGTGAGAGAGAAACATCGATCAGCCGCCTCCTGCACACTCCCTACTGGGGATGTGCCCGCAACCAAGGTACATGCCCTTGATCGGAATCGAACAGTCCCGCAGGCCGATGCTCTATCCACTGAGCCACACCGGTCAGGGCCCAGGTGACTATTTTATAATCGTGCAATGCAGATGTCAATGCGTCAAAATTCACATTTTGTGGAATACATTTTTTTAAATGTATTTTTATTGATTGCAGAGAGCAAGAGAGAGAGGGAAGAGAGAGATAGAAACATCAGTGATGAGAGAGAAATCATTGACCAACTGCCTCCTGCACACCCCGGACTGTGAATCGAACCCACCACACCTGGGCATGTATGTGCCCTTGGCTGGGAATCGAACCAGTGACCTTTCGGTTCCTGGGCTGACGCTCAAGGGCTGGGTCACACCAGGCCGGGCTGTCGAATACATTTTAACAGAGAACTGTGTCAACATGGACGCTGAAGGGACAGAACATCACAGGGTCTATTTTAATCTCCAGGATTTGGCGCGAAGGGGAGAGAAATCCTAGGGCTTTCCAGCCCTGCCATCCTGAGAGCCACCCGGTGTTCCAAGCACCGCTGTGTCACAGCGGCACAAAGTGAAAATCGATGCCAGCTTTGGGATTCTCTCGGACGATAACGTACTGGGTCTTTTTGGCCACATTTCACGCCACTGGCCTCCCACCTACCGATTCTATGATCCCTAATTCTCTGTTACAGAGGCTGCTGCCCGCCCCCCCGACCCCGGGCTGACATCAGCCTGTTGGTTGGGGACCCAGCTCGGGCCACTGGAGGGGACTCGCTCATCTTGTCGCCTCGGCTAATCTCTCTGTCTCCACAGAAACCGGACGCCGCCGGACTAAGCGGCCATCCCCTGTGAGTAATACTTCTGATTGATCTCCGATCGCTTCCCGCCGCCTCTACGTGCACTGGAGGAAGTGGGGGCGCTGCCCTCGGCAGCCCTAAATCTTTAGAGGGGACGAGATACCAGGAGATCATCAGAGCCAACGAGAATGAAGAGAATAGCGGAAACCGGTTTGGCTCAGTGGATAGAGCGTCGGTCTGCGGACTGAAAGGTCCCGGGTTCGATTCCGGTCAGGGGCATGTACGTTGGTTGCGGGCACATCCCCTGTGGGGGGTGTGCAGGAGGCAGCTGGTCGATGTTTCTCTCTCATTGACATTTCTAGCTTTCTATCTCTCTCCCTTCCTCTCTGTAAAAAGTCAATAAACTATATATATTAAAAAAAAAAAAAAAAAAAGAGAGAGAGAAAGAATAATCCTCCTATGCCCTACTTCCTAAGTCACTCTTTTTCAGGATAATTTCCCCCAGTTATTTCATGCTTTGGGGGTTCGAGGTTTCCTGGTCTCCTCCCTGCAAGCCGGGCCTCTGAAGGGTTTTTCTGCTGCGTTATCTCTATTATTCACACACTGGCACAGCCTCAGGCCCCGGGACCGGCCAGGCTCCCGTGTAGGGGAGGAGGGGAAGAGGGAAGGGGGCGCCCCCCAGTGGTGGTGACCCGTTCCTGCATTTAGTTACCTTTTGGACATCCGATGGCACCCGGGAGAGGAAGTCCAGGAGCTCATTGTTGTCGATGGCATAGGGGTTTCGGAATTTCTTTGTGAATTTGTTGATGCCTGGAAAACAGTAGAAACACAGGGGAGATCTCGTAGTGTCTGTCTGTCTGTCTGTCTTCTTTTTTTTTTTAGAGAGAGAGAAAGGAAGAGAGACTTAGAAACATCGATGAGAGAGAACCATCGATCAGCTGCCTCTTGCACACCCCCTACTGGGGATGTGCCTGCAACCAAGGTCCATGCCCTTGGCTGGAATCGAACCTGGGACCTTTCAGTCCGCAGGCTGAGGCTCTATCCACTGAGCCAAAACCGGTTTCGGCTGCCTGTCTGTCTGTCTGTCTGTCTGTCTTTACATCTCACCCGGCTGAGCGAGAAGGGGCGTTCACAAGTAAGAAATTAGTGCGAAAACCATCACTGCCCCCCCACCCCCACCCAGCCAACCATGCCCATGAGGCTGTCCTGGGGAATCATTCACAAATGCCTCTTCTGGCGGGAAGGAGGGAGGGGTGGCATGCGAGGGCCCCCGCCTCCTGGGGCTGTGACAATCCCATTACAATCCCAGCAGCAGCGAGGTGCCAGGGACACCCAGGAAAACCGGGGAGCGCACTGGCGTTTGGGGGCGACACTGATTCACAGCCTCCTGTGCCAGGCAAACGCATGGCCCGGGCGGGCACAGACCTTCATCAGCCCGAACAAGTCACAGCTTGGGGGCCGCAGAGCCGGGGGGAGGTGCGGGGCCTGGGTTGTGCTGTGTGTTTTTTGTGGAGTTTTTTTTTTTTTTTTGGTGTTGTTAAAAAGAAGCTGCTGAAATCTACCCCCACCCCCCTCCCTCCTCCAGCTCATTTTCACAGGTTTCGCTTCTCTCCCTGCAAGAACAAAACTCGACATGTTGACTGTACTTCGAGGCGGCGGGAAACTGTGAAAAGTTATTATTGGAAAATTATCTTCCTAGGGCTGGCTAACTTAATTTGCAGGAGGCAGTCCAGGGGGGAGGGGAGGGGGTGCGGGCTGGTCTAGGCAATGCAGTCTGAGCTCATTGCAGCCGGGGACCGACCGTGATGACAGCCGAAGCCGGTGTGGCTCAGTGGATAGAGCATCGGCCTTCAGACTGAAAGGTCCCTAACCGCCTTTTGTCTCCCACACTGCTCCTCGCCTGTACCCACGACTCAGGAGCTGTGTTCTGTTCGGCAAATGCCAGCCCTTTTCTCACGATGAGTGTGAGAGGGTGAAATGTGAAGGTGGCTTTAAGCTTTGCCATGGAGAGCCCAGCAGCACGGGTCAGAGCGAGAGGCCTTGCTAATTTGAGGGGATGCTGAGTGGATTCTCGCCCCTGAGGTGTCTACCTTGCCTGGGCTCCTGTTCCCCAGCCCAGGCAACATTTCATTGTATTTTTTTGTTGTTGTTGTTCGTTTTTTTACTTTTTATTGATTTCAGACAGAAAGGGAGAGGTAAAGAGAGAGAGAAACATCCATGATAAGAGAGAATCACTGATTGGCTGCCTCCTGCACGCCCCCTACTGGGCATAGAGCCTGCAACCCGGGCATGGGCCCTGGCAGGGAATCGAACTGTGCCCTCCTGGCGCTCACCACTGAGCAACACTGGCCGGGCATGTTTAACTGTTTAATGATCCCTAATACACATACACGGTTGGATGTCCCTCTAATTTCATTAGTAACCACGACTTGACTTTCATTTAAGGGGCGAGACTTCCTGGATGGCCCTGTACCTGACAGGAAGCCAATGTCCAGGCCATTTCCTTGTGGAGGGTCAGGCGTACACCTGCTTTGCAAATGGCGGCCAGGGTGCATAGAAGTGGTTGCACATGATCCCTTTGCTCCCAAGTCAGAGCCGCGCTGTCTTTCTCCCCTCTCTACCCCCACAGCCAGCTTTGTGTTTCTATCTTAAACTCTCAACCCTCCCTCCCTCCCTGCACCCCTCCCCTCCCCGTGTCCCTTTAAACTAAAATACACTCGCTGTGTTCTAAAGGCGTTAATTTACAGCGCGGGCTCTCTGGCGAAACGGCACAGGCAGAGACGCACCGAGAAAGGACGTAGTGTCTATTGTTAATTATATAGAGAGTGCGCATCTGGAGTCTTCACAATGCACAGCCAGGCAGGGATAATATCCGGGCCGATCAAAACACCACATCCTTAGTTACTGAGAAGATTATAAACCTGCACAGTCGCTCCAGTGCGCCAGAGCGCAGGCCTCGCCCACAATGCACTGAGTCTGGGTGAAAAACTTAAGACTAGAAAGTCATAAGGCACTCAGATTGCAAGCTTCAAAAGCACGCCTTTTCAAAAGCATATATATATATATATATTGAATATATATATATTGGTTTCAGAGAGGGAGGGAGAGAGAGAAACATCAGTGATGAGAGAGAATCATGGATCGGCTGCCTCCTGCATGCCCCTGACTGGGAATCGAGCCTGCGACCCGGACATGTGCCCTGACTGGGAATCGAACCGTGACCTCCTGGTTCCTAGGTCAATGCTCAAACCCTGAGCCACGCCAGCCGAGCCTGTCTGAGCCTCTTAATATGTGAAGATCCCAATAGTGACGACAGTGGGAAACACCACAGCAATCATAGGTGTCAAGTAACGGAAAACCAGCCCTGACACGGACTCCTGTGGGGAAAGCCGAGTGGCTTCTCCCACTTTAATTTCACCCACAGCCCACCATCGCCCGCTATTCACCACGCGACTCCTATTTTATCCGACCACTGGCGGGGGTAGTAAATGAAGTCATGCCGTCCACTTCCGGTTTGCCATTTCCGTCTCTGCTTTTTGAAAACCCGCTAACCTGTATATGGGAGCACCATTTCCCCTGGTACACATTATAGCTTCCTCTCCTTTCTGGTGCTGGTTAGGTCATCACCGAGGGCCCCGCATTCACCCTCTCCCCCTCTGCTTCTGGGTTGAAGTACTGGATGGGGTTGGGCTAGGTTTTCCTGAAGGAGGGGACGGCGTGTCAGGAGCAACCTGGCTGCTCTCACATATTGCGAAGGGCACGGTGCAGGTGTGCGCTCTCTGCTTGAATAAACGGCGCAGACGGAAGGCCGCCTGACCGCAGCCGTATATTATTCCAGGGGATTTACGGCTGCGAAGGCCGAAGGGAAATCACACCCGCGATCCCATTTTTTTAATCGGTCACACGCCTTGAAGGAGCGACGCTGACCATGCATGCCATCGGGCCTTTGCAGGGAGGTCCCGCATTCCTGGCTGCCCAGGTGTTTTCTTCAAGCTCGTGTTTCACTGCCTGCCGGCAGGAGCACGCTGGAAGTTCACAGTCACACTTTAGGAGTGAAGACTTGGCCCTGGCCAGTGTGGCTCAGTGGATAGAGCATCGGCCTGTGGACTGAAGGGCCCCGGGTTCGATTCCGGTCAAGGGCATGGACCTTGGTTGCAGACTCGGTTTCTGGTGGAGGGCATGCAGGAGGGAGCCAATCAATGACTCCCTCTCATCATTGATGTTTCTCTCTCTCTCTGCCTCTCCCTTCCTCTCTGAAATCAATCAATCAATCAATCAATCTATATATATATATATATATATATATATATATATATATATATATATATGTTTTAAATAAAGAGTCGTTGGTTCTTACCTGGAATGGACTGCCAGCAAAAGGACCGTGGCCAAACTTACCCCAGATTAAAACGATGTAGCGGAACGGGACGAAGTACAAGGTGATGGTGGCGGCCGCCAGTATCAGACAGGCCAGGAAGGAGAGGAACGGGACCGTCCAGTTAAACGTGCTGCAGGCAAACCACAGAAACGTCACTTTCTCTGGCGCCGGACCGGCTCCATGCATCCATTTGCTCAGGTTTGCGTCTTAGCGATACAAGCGGAAACGGCCTACTGGGAAAGTGTCTTTGAAAACCTGGAGATGGACGTCTGCCGGAACGCCTGGGCACCAGAACAACCTTCTTCAGGAGAAGGTCAGCAGAGCAATGGCCACTGAGCCTCTTCCCGAACCAACAGTTCCAAAGAGAAGGCTTGGCTCTCAAATGTGATTAAAGACGGCAATATTGTCTGGCCAGCGTGATTCAGTGGATGAACATTGATCAACGAACCAGGAGGTCACGGTTCGATTCCCGGTCAGGGCACACGCCCGGGTTGTGGGCTCCATCCCCAGTAGGGGGCGTGCAGGAGGCAGCCGATCCATGATTCTCTCTCGTCATTGATGGTTCTCTTTTTTTCTCTCTCTCTCCTTTTCCCTTCCTCTCTGAAATCAATCCTATATAATAAAAGCCCAATATGCAAATGGACCTAATGGCAGAATGAGCAGTTGCTATGATGCACACTGACCACAGGGGGCAGGTGTTCAATGCAGGAGCTTCCCCGAGCCCGCAGGCCCCAGGCCAGTCAAGGTGGGTGCCAGCAGGGGGGTCCTCCCCTCCATCACCCCACTGGTGCCCCAATGATCATCCCTGATCACCAGCCAGGCCTCGGGACCCTACCCATGCACAAATTTCATGCATCCGACCTCTAATAAAAATATATTTAAAAAAAAAAATACAGACCATTTCAAGTACAGTAAATGCAACCCTACTGGGGGAGCCTCACGCTTGGGGATTTATGTAAGTCTTTTATTTGCCGGTTGCCAATAGTTGGGTGGAAGTTTTCCATGGTCCTTAAGCACCAAATTACAACGGCATTTCAGCAGAGTTACACGGGACAGCCCCCTGGCTTGCCGAGCAGGGACATGAAGGTCACTGAGCTCATGAATGGCCAAAGGAATTAATCGGGGCCGAGCCTTCCTGTGTGGCAGCTGGGCGAAAACAGTGCCCTGTTCATGGCTGAAAATATGTCCCACACGTGGCCACCACAGCTGTGCTGGGGCAGCCAGCCCTCGGAAGCACTGGGGAGAGGGCAGAGCCTGTTTCAACTGCTCTGCCCTCTCCTCCCGTCAGACACATTTCCGTGGTCATTATCTGCCACACAACAGCCACGTTTGTCTGTGAGGGACGTCCGGGCACAGAGATGCTGTCACCCAAGTCATCGCCTTCCTTCCTCGGGCTTGCCCTCACTCCACAGCCTTGCATCCTCACTCAATTTCTGTTTAAAATACATTTTGATTGATTTCCGAGAGGAAGGGAGAGGGAGGAAGAGACAGAAACGTCAATCATGAGAGAGAATCATGGACCGGCTGCCTCCTGCATGCCCCCTAACTGGGGTGGAGACCACAACCCGAGCATGTGTCCTTGACTGGAATAGAACCTGGGACCCTTCAGTCTGTAGGCTGACGCTCTATCCACTGAACCACACTAGCAAGGGCTCAATTCCCTCCCCCCACCCCCATCATTGGCTTTTGCAAGCCACTCAAGTCCCTGAATGATCTGCCTCACCTCCAGGCATGCCAGGACCATGGTCTATGGCAGAACATGCTAACTCACCTACACGTCCCTGTACCTAGCACAGACTTGGGCTCTGAGCCTTGGCGCAATGGTTTGTACCTACTGATGGCCCCAATCAAGGGTTCTATGCCCAGCTCCCATTCCCAGAGAAGCTGACAATTTGCGGCAGTGGCAGAATTTCCCTCTATCTGTTTCTCTCATACATCTCTTTTTGGACTGGTCTGATCTCTTCCCTAACATCATGTGGTTCAGACAAAAAAAACAACAACACAAAAACTCCTTTAAAACCTATCTGTGTCCCTTTTTATTTGTGAACTAGAGGCCCGATGCGCGAAGATTCCTGCAAGAATGGGCCTTCCTACTCCTGGCTGCTGGCACTGGTTTTCCTCCGGCACCCAGGCCTTTGCTCCAGCCACGGCAGAGAAGCCAAGCCTCTTTAGTCTTCGCTCCAGGCCTGCGTATACAAATTAACCCACCATCTTTGTTGGGTTAATTAGCATACTCACTCCTGATTGGTTGGTGGGCGTCGTGACGGTATGGCCAATTTGCATCTTACTTTTATTAGTGTAGATATGATATCTTTTTTTTTTTTTTTTCTAATGCAGTTTATCACCCAATCTAGAGTCTTTTTTGAGAGTGAGCGAGACACTATCTGTAGTTAGGCTGGGCCATCTGGTCACCCCAGTTCTGAGGCATTGACCAACTGTGAGACTGACAAGGCCAAAGAGCAAACCAGCCAGAGTTCACAGGGCTTGCCTGATACCATGGCTTCCGTTTTGGGGGATCTGCATTTTCTGACTTCACACTCCCCACCCACACCCGCCCTTGCGGACGGCAGCTCTCATTCAAACGCCGTGATACCGAGGTAGGACTCACTTTTTAATTCTTTCTCCAAAGGAAGCTACTTCCTCCAAGATGTTCTGAACCGTGGATACGATATCCTGAACCATGTAGATCCTCTGGATGATGCCCTTCTTCTCAGATTCCTAAGAAACACAGAAACAAAACCGGGCTCAGTTAAGCTCTTGTTATTGTTCCAGTCTAGAAAGGAGTGTACTGTGTATAAAACAGCATGGTTATCATCCACAGAGAACCCCTAAGACATGCCACATTTCTCGCAACATACACTGAGAGTGGCCAGATTATGATGATCTCTCAACACATACCAATAATCTGGCCACTCCATGTATCTGTATCTCCAATGGGTACCAACAGCATTCTAGTCTTTTGCTGGAGATCAACAGCCTATTTGCCCTGAGCTTTCTATCAGCCAGTGCAAGGGGGAAAACGGATCAGGTGCGCGATTTATAGTATCTTTGATATCAAATAAATGAGGTGCTCAAGAGAAGTACACGAAGTGGCCAGATTGTGATGCATTCAGGGATCATCGTGATCTGGCCGGTCAGTGTATATTGTTATTGATTAACGCTGGTCTTGTGGTCCCCTCGCTCTGCGATCCAGGCAAGTACCTGACCCCTTTCGGAGTTGCAAATTCGTTATGGAGAAAAGGGAGATCATAAAGAGTCTTTGGAGAAGTAAACATCACATGGGCACTTGTTAAATTCTAGTCACTTCACACACCTAAGCCCATCCCCTTCAAGAATTCAAAGAGCCGGGCCGGTGTGGCTCAGTGGTTGAGCCTCGACCTATGAACCAGGAGGTCCCGGTTCGATTCCTGGTCAAGGCACATGCCTGGGGCCGTGGGCTCCATCCCCAGTAGGGGGCGTGCAGGAGGCAGCCGATCCGTGATTCTCTCTCATCATGGATGTTTCTCTCTCCCCGTCCCTGAAATCAACAAAATAGATTAAAAAAAAAAAACATAAAAAAGGATGCAAAGGAACAGAAGGCCGCATAAGCAACTTCTGGTCTAGTCAACACAGTCCAGGGGTTGATTCAAGTTTCAAGAGCCATGAGCTTGCGGGACAAGCCTACTCATGTTGCCCAGCGCTGCATGAGCTTATCTGCCAGCACTATCTGCTCCATGCTGGCTTTATTTACACGTTTCCGATGGATCCGGGGAATGTGGCGGTAACACCGTTTAGCAGACACAACATTCCACCGGCGGCTGCTCCCCGGTTCCCCAGGAGGCATCACAGCGATTCATTCAAAGGGACAGGCCCGCTGCCTCCCGCGCTGACGTTCTCCCGAACACGAGTGGCTTCCAATTATTCGAGGGAAATGAGGAATAGAAACGGTGATCGCCGCTGGTGCCACTCAACAAGCAAGCCAGGTCACAGCGGCGGACAATGTATTTTTTAGATTTTGAGGACGAGTGGATTTAAAAAAATTAAAAAAAAAAAAAAAAAAATGTGTATATATATATATATATATATATATATATATATATATATATATAAAACTGATTTTTTACAGAGAGGAAAGGAGAGGGACAGAAAGGCAGAAACATCGATGAGAGAGAAACATCGACAGCTGCCTTCTGCACACCCCCTACTGGGGATCGAACCCACAACCCGGGCATGCGCCCTGACGGGGAATGGAACTGTGGCCTCCTGGTTCACGGGTTGATGCTCAACCACTGAGCCACGCCGGCCGGGCTCACCTTTCTCTTCTGTTACCTAAGCGAAACCAGAGGCACAGTCCTGCGAGGTAACCACAGTGGGACAAAGCTTTGTGACATGCTGAGACCCTGAGCGGTATTTGTCCCAAAGCCATCCGTGTCACATTTCAACCTCACGTCCTTCCCAGAGGTTTCAGCCATCCAGAGCAAAGAGACTGCAAAAGGGAATATGTTTGGTCTGATTCCTCCCACTGACGAGGAAAAGCCTGCTGTTTGAAGACATGCAAACACGATCAACATCAGAAACAGAGTGAGTGGCATCAGCATAGAAAAAAAAAAACACAAAAAAACACACAAAACAAAACAAAACAAAAGCCTCTCTCAACATCTGTCAGAACAAGGAACAAGAAGCAGTATTTCCGATGCACAAGATTACAAACGGGCCTGCGGGAAGCCTGGCTTACCAAACTGGGAACTGCCTTCAGGGCTTCTGCCCACGAGATGTGTTGTGCGTGCATGGACACACACACACACAGACACACACACACACACAGACACATACACACACACACAGATGCACACACACACAGAGACACATACACACACACACAGATGCACACACACAGACACAGACACACAGACACACACACACAGACACAGACCCAGACACACACACGCAGACACAGACACACAAACATACACACACACAGACACAGACACACACAGAGACGCACACAGACACACACAAACATACACACAGAGAGATGCACACACACACAGACACACACACATAGACACATACACAAATACACACAGAGATGCACACATACAGACACACACACAGATACACACACACAGACACACACAAACATACACACACAGAGAGATGCACACTCACACACAGACACATACACACAGAGACACACACACACACTGACACACAGAGACACAGGCACACACAGAGACGCACACAGACATACACACACTGACACACTGACACACACACTGACACACACACACACACACACACACACACACACACTAGAGTGCACGAATTTTGTGCACCGGACCTCTAGCATTCTATAAAATCAGAGCCTCTGGCCGTATTCTGTTAGACCACCTGTGTCAAACACAAGGCCCGCGGGCCAAATCCGTCCCGCCAGGCCTTGCAATGTGGCCCGCACCGCGCTGTCATCACTGCACTCCGCTGCGTTTCCATCACAATGACAGTTTATGACTGTTCAGTAAACCATTCGGCCCGCGATTTAGGCTGGATTTTAGATTTTGGCCCCTTCTCTGATTGAGTTCGACACCCCTATGTTAGACAGTACACATTAGCTCACAGAAGGACAGATATTCCATCTAATTTATAGTCTGGGATATCGTAGTTCACAATATTTGGGAGTGACATACAAGTGTAATCCTTAGAGAAGAAATTTCTAAGCAAATCCACAAGCACTAGGGTTATTGAGCCTGGTAGTTAACTAGGATGAATGCTGCCTCGAAAGGTCAGATTATTAGCATTCCTGGATTCCTTCTCAAGGCAATGAGGCCAAACGCTCTTAAGGACGGAAAATGTGAGCTAGTTGGCATGTCGGGGGGGTGTGGGGTGTGTGGGAAGGCGGCAGGAAGTGAGGAAGCCAATCCCTTCTCATCGGAACATGCATAAACCCATCATTAAGATTTGGCTGGGATCCATTTTAATATTAAAGTCCCAGAGCTGAGATGGTACGGTGGGGACGCGAGCAATTAAATGACTTCATCACTAAAATTCATATTAAATCAAATTAAAAGCAGTTACATCACAATGGCCACTTATTTTATTCCCTGGAACTTATCCGTGAGCAGGTCCTCTATAACACTGCCCTGTATATCGTTCCCATCGGCTCTGAATATCGAAGGAAGATACTCAACGACTGTTCATCTTTCCAAGATATTCGTTGACTTTTTTATTTTTTATTTTTTTAAATATATTTTTATTGAGTTCAGAGAGGAATGGAGAGGGAGAGAGAGATAGAAACATCCATGATGAGAGAGAAAATCATGGATCGGTTGCCTCCTGCACACCCCCCTACTGGGGATTGAGCCCACAACACAGGCATGTGCCCTTGACTGGTGTGGCTCAGTGGATAGAGCGTCGGCCTGCAGACCAAAGGGTCCCAGGTTCGATTCCGATCAAGGGCATGTACCTTGGTTGCGGGCACATCCCCATTAGAGGGTATACAGGAGGCAGCTGATCGATGTTTCTCTCTCATCAGTGTTTTTAGCTATCTCTCTCTCTTCTCCTCTATAGAAAATTAATAATATATATATATATATATATATTTTTTTTTTTTTTTTAAATATCCTCGGGTGAGGATTAACAAAGAAAAGAAACGAAAGCAAAACTGTGGGAGTCTAATTGGGAGTCTAAGTCACCCCCGTGGCCTTCTGACAGTGACGAGGGAGCGGGAGGCTCACGGTGATGTCATGTGACAACAACCCCCGCGGCAGACAATCAAAGGCTGACGGAGCCCAGGCCGCGGCCTGGTCTGAGTGCGGGAGACAGGCGGGCCCTGGGGAAGCATCCGTCTCCCCAGAGAGCCGCACCCCGGGGGCCGGCGGGCTTTGATCTCCCCCGTTGTCCGCCGTGGTATGTGGTGGGAAGGGGTGCTGGCAATTAGGGGGTGTCACCTCCAAGACGGATCGCCTGGAGAGAGAGGAATTAATTCCCTTTCTCCTTCTGATCCGGGAGGAAACGGCCGAGTGTTTACAATTTGTAAACGGTTCCTGTCTCGCTGGGCGGGTTACACTTCCCAGAAGTGGGGTCTGTCATGTGTAACACGCAACAGGAGCGGGGAGGGCCGCGTGAGCGAGCCCTGGGATGCGGCCTGTGTGTGCGGCTCCGTGAGCACATGTCTGTCATACATGGAGAAGAGATAATCTATTGCAGTATGGGTGCGAATGGTGTGAGCTCTGGAGGTCTTCATGTTAAAATCCCCCCAGTTACAAATCTCTTAAAGAAGCGAGAGAGAGAGAGAGAGAGAAAGAGAGAGAGAGAGAGAGCGCGCGCGCGGCTCAGTGGTTGAGTGTCGACCTATGAACCAAGAGGTCACGGTTTGATTTCCGGTCAAGGGTACATGCCCAGGATCCCCAGTAGGGGGCGTGCAGGAGGGAGCCGATCCATGATTCTCTCTCATCATGGATGTTTCTGTCTCTCTATCCTTCTCCCTTCCCTCTCTCTCCAAAAATCAATAAAAACATGTTAATAAAAAAATAAAAAATAAAAGACTTGTTTCCTTTGGTGGGCCTTCCCAGCATGCACTTTGGCCTGGCTATCCCTACTTCTCAAGTTCAAGAAGCGATGTACCACAGAAGCCACACAACATCAATCCATCGTGAAGAAAGTTGCAGCTGTGTGACCTTTTTATTCTGAAAAAAATGGCAATCTACTTTAAAAAATATATATATATTTTACTACTGGATGTCATTATCTTTGCTATGAATGATCATTTTCACCTCACCAATAAGAGTGACTCTGGAATCCCTTTAACTCGCTACAAATGGGCAAAGCCATCTCTTGATTCATTTTAAGGCCCTTTGTGCCATGGAGCCAGTGTTTTTAAACCCATTTCTAGCTGAAACCGGTGTGGTTCAGTGGATAGAGCGTCGGCCTGCGGACTGAAAGGTCCCAGGTTCGATTCCAATCAAGGGCATGTACCTTGGTTGCGGGCGCATCCCCGGTGGGGGGTGTGCAAGAGGCAGCTGGTCGATGTTTCTCTCTCATCGATGTTTCTAACTCTCTATCCCTCTCTGTAAAAAAATCAATAAAATATATTTTTTTAAAAACATTTCTATTCCCTGGGCATTTTATATGGGATCCTAACTGTAAAGACTTCCCCCACCTTCTCCTTCCCCCTCCAGCATCCTAAAGGCTAAGCCAGGCATACCCCCATACCCACAGGTTCTGGGGACTGGCAGTCCATTAAGCTAGCAGCCTCGAATTTGGCATTTCGCTTTTTCTTTTTTTCCCTTCTTTCTTCATTCTATTCCAGAAGGTTTGTCTGCAAGCGTAATGACAACAGAAGCGGCGGCTCTGAGAAGCTCTCCCAGGAGAAGGGAGAGGACAGATGTAGGCAGACGGAGAGCCGAGCTCACTGCCAGCAGCAGCTGGGGAAGTGACAGGCTCTGACGTGGGTGGCCGCCCTGCGGCGTGCGGGCCGGAGACTGAAGGAGGAGCAATGTCACTCTGTTTGGGGGTGACTTCCCGGGCCACCCTCCCTCCGCCCACCTCCCAGACGCCAAGGAGAAGCGCACCTTCACCTGCAGCCAAGGACAGCCTGCCTATCGTTACGCTTTTTTATTTATTTTTAATATGTTTTTATTGATTTCAAAGAGGAAGAGAGAGAGAGATGGAAACATCCATGATGAGAGAGAAGCATGGATCGGCGGCCTCCTGCACGCCCCCTACTGGGGATGGAGCCTGCAACCCGGGCCTGTGCCCTGACTGGGAATCGAACCGCGACCTCCTGGTTCCTAGGGCGGGTGTTCGACCACTGAACCATGCTGGCTGGGCCTACAGCGAGGCTTTTTGTTCTATTTCAATGACTTCTTACATTTTGCCCCTTCCCATCCCCATTTTCACAAATGGATGAAAAGAAAAGAAGTAAATAGATACGTCTTAGTAAGGGATACCCTTTGTAAAGGGTAAGAATATTTAATATGATGGCTACTCTATAGAACAAAAATTAAATAAATAAAAAAAAGCGTTTGACACAACCTGGAAGGAAGCTGTCTGCTGAAAACGTGAAAGTCCCGCCCTGGCCAGTGTGGCTCAGTGGATAGAGTGCCGGCCCTCGGACTGAAGGGTCCCAGGTTTGATTCCGGTCGAGGGCATGAACCTCGGTTCCAGGTTCTCTGGCCCGGGGCCGGGTGGGTGCAGGAAGGAGGCAACCAATCGCTGGGTCCCTCTCACATCGATGTTTCTCTCTGTCTCTCCCCCTCCCTTCCACTCTCTCTAAAAGCCAGTGGGGAAATATCCTCGGATAAGGATGAACAAAACACAAACAAAACAAAGGAATGCTCCCTCCTTGTCTACTCACCTTGTCATCTTCGTCCTCCTCCTCCTCGACTTCCGTGCTCTCCTGAAAGGAAGCCCAACAATATGTTAATAAAATATCGGCAGAAATGACCAAAGGCAAACTAAACTCATTCACATGAAAGAAAAAAACGTCTACAGCCTGAGCCGGTGTGGCTCAGTGGATAGCGTGCCGGCCTGCGGAATGAAAGGTCCCGGGTTCGTTCCAGTCAGGGCGCACAGGCCCGAGTTGCAGGCTCCATCCCCAGTAAGGGGGGTGCAGGAAGCAGCTGATCCATGATTCTCTCATCATTGATGTTTCTCTCTCTCTCTCTCTCTCCCTCTTCCTTCCTCTCTGAAATCAATCAAAAAAAAAAAAAAAAAAAGAAGAAAAATGTCTACAGTGCTAGCCAGTATGGCTCAGTGGATAGAGCACCAGCCTGCAGACCAAAGGGTCCCGGGTTCGATTCCGGTCAAGGGCATACACCTCCGTTGCTGGCTCCTCCCCGGCCAGGGACCCTAGTCAGGGCGGGGTATACAGGAGGCAACCCATCTATGTGTGTCTTTCACAACGACCTTTCCCTCTGTCTCTCCCTCTCTCTTCATGGATGCTTCTATCTCTCTTTCCCTCTCCCTTTCTCTTGGAAATCAATAAAAAACTTTAAAAAAAATATATATATATATATATATATATATATATATATATATATATATATATATATTTTTAATTTTATTTTTTTTTTAAAGATCTAGCTAAAACCGGTTTGGCTCAGTGGATAGAGCATCGGCCTGCGGACTGAAAGGCCCCAGGTTCGATTCCAGTGAAGGGCATGTACCTTGGTTGCGGGCACATCTCCAGTGGGGGGTGTGCAGGAGGCAGCTGATGGATGTTTCTCTCACATCGATGTTTCTAACTCTCCATCCCTCTCTTCCTCTCTGTAAAAAATCAATAACAGATAGATAGATAGATAGATAGATAGATAGATAGACAGATTTTTTTAATATACTACTAGAACATGGACATATGCACAAGGTGGATCCTTCAGGACCAAACTAAATGGACCTGGGCCAGGCTTCAGTAGTGCCCCTGGCTTCTCCTGGGACCCCGGGTCACCTGGCAGTCCTGGGTGCCGCTCCCCTTTCCTTTCACGGGTTCGAGGAAGTTGTAGGCGAAGAGCAGCAGCAGCGCCAGGGGGACCATGTACAGCTCGAAGTTCCACACGGCGACCACGAACACCTGGGGGAAGGCAAGAGCAGGTCACGGCCCGAGAACACGGAATGGGAACGATCCTCAATGCCCACTCCGTGGCCTCGGAAATTAAATCCAGACTCTCACTGCAGCAGCTTTTAGAAACGGTACAAACAGCCGAAACCAGTGTGGCTCAGTGGATAGAGCGCCGGCCTGCGGGCTGAAGGGTCCCAGGTTCGATTCCGGTCAAGGGCATGTACCCTGGTTGCAGGCTCAATCCCGGGCCCTGGTTGGGGCAGGTGCGGAAGGCAACCAATTTGTATGTCTCTCTCACATTGATGTTTCTCTCTCTTTCCTCCTCCTCCTCCTCCTCCTCCTCCTCCTCCTCCTCCTCCTCCTCCTCCTTTTTCCCCTCCTCCTCCTCCTCCCTTCTACTCTCTAAAAATCAATGGAAAAATATATTTTAGTGAAGATTAACAAATATACATTTGTTAATATATATATATATATATATATATATATAGAGAGAGAGAGAGAGAGAGAGAGAGAGAGAGAGAGAGGGAGATATAGATCAACTATTGGTTCTTTCCCTCCTAAAATGGTCATAATTTCCAGCTGTGAGAATCAGACAATAAATTTCTCATTATGTGTTATTTTTTGTTGTTGTTGTTGTTTGTTTGTTTTGCAGACACTGGCAATGGAGCAGTTGAAAGTCTGATTTGGGCAAATACATCGTCCAAAGCCATGAGCAAATTCTCTACTTGGATTAAAGGGAGGGAGAAAAGAACCCTCACACAGTTTTTCCCCAGAAAGCTGGGTGTCTTGAAGAGGTCAAGCCGAAAAAAAAAAAAAAAATTCCATTAAATGTACCAGGAAGCGTCTCACTCATTTCCGAAGCAGAACTGTGGGCACGCTCCCTGTTAGAAGAACAATAGGGCTCTGATTGTCCGCTAAGTGGACAGAGTGTTCTAGAAAAGAGTTCTCTGGGGCCCTAGCTGGTGTGGCTCAGTGGATAGAGCGTCAGCCTGCAGACTGAAGGGTCCCAGGTTCAATTCCAGTCAAGGGCTCATACCCAGGTTGCAGGCTCGAACCCCAGGAGAGGTATGCAGAAGGTAGATCAATGATTCTCTCATCATTGATGTTTCTCTCTCTCTCTCTCTCTCTCTCTCTCTCTCTCTCTCTCTCTCTGTCTCTCTCTCTCCTTTCTTCTCTGAAATCAATAAAAAATTTTTTATTGTATCCTCTGACTTTGGGCTGCAATTACAAATAAAAGCTTTAACTTAACACGTTAGGCTTTACTCCTTCGTGTCTGTAGAAAGACTGGATCAGAATGAATACCGCAAAAAAAAAAAAAAAAAAAAATGCTATGGTGCCCTAGCCATTTTGGCTCAGTGGTTAGAACACTGGCCTGCAGAATGAAGGGTCCCGGGTTCGATTCCTGCCAAGGGCACATGCCTGGGTCTCGGGCTCAATCCCCAGTGGGGAGCGTGCAGAAGGCAGCCGATCCATGATTCTCTCTCATCATTGAAGCCTCTCTCCCTTCCTCTCTGAAATCAATAAGGGGTGGACAGAGGGTTCTAGAAAAGTGTTCTCTGACTCTAGCTGGTTTGGCTCAGTGGACAGAACGTCAGCCTGCAGACTAAAGAGCGTTGGCCTGTGAGCTGAAGTGTCCCGGGTTTGATTCCTGTCAAGGGCATGGACCTTAGCTGCGGACACATCCCCAGTAGCAGGTATGCATGCGGCAATGGATTGATGTTTCTAACTCTCTATCCCTCTCCCTTTCTCTCTGTAAAAACATATAGATAGATAGATAGATAGATAAATAGATAGATAGATAGATGATAGATAGATAGATAGATATAGATAGATAGATAGTTCAAATGCAAACCCAGAAACTCCCCGTTCCAGTTTTGGCCAGTTCTGTTCAAAAATATCTATTGCACCATGAAGATAAATGGGCAATGGAAACACATGTGAAAATAACCACTGCTAAAAGGTACTCCCCGAAACAATGATGTGTCTAAACTGTAAACCCCCGGAAAAGGAGAGTTTGATGACAGGCAGAGCAGAGAGTCTTGCTCCACTCTCTTTTCCCTGGGAGCTGATCCACGCAAGCACGGAGTGGGAATCTTGGCAAAGGCCCTTGGAAAAGCAGGAGGCAGGTGTTCAGGTAACCGCGGAGCCAGGGAACGGGTTATTTTAATAAAGCTATTCGACGTGCAGCCCCCGAATCCGGAGGGGCGACCAGGCTGGGGCCAGTCGAAGCGATCGCCACCTGTTAGCCCTGAGAAATCAATTAAAGTCCCACGTCCAGCCAATAACACGTGGCTTCGACCTGAGACATGTGGGTGGGTCAGAAGAAATCCACAGGAAAACCTATACTCCTTGCTGACACCCGTGTGGCTCAATGGATAGAGCGTCAGCCTGCAGACTGAAAGGTCCCGGGTTCGATTCTGGTCAAGGGCATGTACCTTGGTTGCGGGCACATCCCCAAGTGGGAGATGTGCAGGAGGCACCAGATGGATGATTCTCTCTCATCAATGTTTCTAGCTCTCTATCCCTCTCTCTTCCTCTCTGTAAAAAAATCAATAAAATATGTTTTTAAAAAAATAAAAAAAAGAAATTTGGGGTGGGGAGGGAAAAGGAGACAAAAAGAGAGAGGAAAAGAGAGAGACATTCCTGCTGCTCTCCATCCATCGCATCCTGGGGATCCTGTTTCCTTTTGGCGAATTCCAAAAATTTCTCCAAAAGCTCTCTCTCTTTTATTTTTCCCCCCACCCCTCCTTCAGTGCGCAGTGCTGGGCCCCGTCTTTCTGTGCGAGAGGAGAGATCTGACTTTGCGAGTTGAAAGTGAGGGCAGGGGAGCCATCCCGAGTGTTTTAGTAATTAAACGAATATGCATAATGAACCATATGCCCAAAGGGCCTGTGCTTCGTGTGGGCCAGATTTTTGTTTGAATTTTTAATTTTTATATACAGATGAGACAGCCCGCCTCGGCGCCCAGCGGTGGGAGGGGTCAGGCAAGCGGAAACAGAGAGAGGGGACAGCGCACTCAGGGGCCGGAACAGGAGACACGAGAGAAATTCGCTTCTGGAGATGGGGGTTCAGATGGGTCCCTCCTCCCCGCCAGCCCCCCCCCCCCTTTCCCACCCGCTCTAGCAATTGTCATCTGCTCAGGGCTGCAGGAGACTTGTATAATGAATACACTGACAGCTCTGTACAGTTTGAGTAAAATGCAGTGGCACCAGCTGAAAAGTGTGAAAATCCCATGGGGCAAAGGAAAAAAAATTTTTTAAATATATTTTTATTGATTTCAGAGAGGGAGAGGGAGAGACAGAAACATCAATGATGAGACAGAATCATCTTTTGGCTGCCTCCTGCACGCCCCCTATTGGGGATGGAGCCTGCAACCCAGGCATGTGTCCTGACCGGGAATCGAACCCTGATCTCCTGGTTCATAGATGGATGCTCAACCACTGAGCCACACCAGCCGAGCAAGGATTTGTTCTTTTTTAAAAAAATCCTTCTACACCCATCATTCTGACTACCATCTTTAAATATATATATATATATATATATATATATATATATATATATATATATATTATTGATTTTTTACAAAAAGAAAGGAAGAGGGATAGAGAGCTAGAAATATTGATGAGAGAGAAACATCCATCAGCTGCCTCTTGCACACCTCCCACTGGGGATGTGCCCACAACCAAGATACAAGCCCTTGACTGGAATCGAACCTGAGACTTTTCAGTCCGCAGGCCGACACTCTATCCACTGAGCCATACAGGTCAGGGCCGAGGAAACGTTTGAAGTTCACTCTTCCCTAAGTCTTTAACCAAAATAACGGAAATGCGAAAGGCCGCATTTGGGCGTGAGGGCGTTGAGACCAGACTATGAAAACAGGCCCGATGGAGAATCATCGGGAAGCCTCGGACTGTGTGCAGCCTCCCCTTCCGAACATAGATACACCCTGGTTCCCACAACGTAAACATGGGATGGAATGCACACAGCACGTCGCCATGGAGCCATAAATAACGCCTCCGCCCGCCTCCCCATCCATTCCGTGCTGACGCCTCTGATCCCGGCTGGGAGTCCTGATCTAACGGTCTCCCTGGCCAGACAGATGAACTCCCAGGGCAGGCAGAAGACCAACACTGACAAGGAGCCGTCACCTTCTCGGCTTTTAAATCCTTTAAGGAAGCACGGAAGCAATCAGAGAGAGGGGGGTAGTCTTTGCTGAGTGCATTAACTCGCTCAGACCTCCCAGACCATAGATCAGGCCTCGGACAGACACATAATGCTTCCCTCAGGCTTTCCAGCCCGGGCCTTGGATCTCTTCTTCACGGGTGTGTTGCAGTAGGTGTCATCTAAGGAGGAGGCATCATCATTCGTAGGCACTGCTGGCCACTAGCTCTGGGGCTGGACTGCAATCGAGAAAAAGCAGGAAGCCCTGGCTGGTGTGGGTCAGTGGATAGGGCGTCAGCCTGGGCACTTGAGGGTCCAGGGTTCCATACTGGACAAGGGCACAGGCCCGGGTTGCAGGCTTGATTCCCCAGTAGGGGGCGTGCAGGAGGCAGCCGATCAATGATTCTCATCATTGATGTTTCTCTCTCTCTCCCTCTCCCTTCCTCTCTAAAATTAATAAAATATGTTCCAAAAAAGAAAAAGCAGGAAAATCAGCATAATCCTCAGCAGTGTTTCTTGTATTTTTAAGATGAGGATGAAACTTCTGAGCCATAGTCTTTCACAACTGCCTTAAAATATATATATATGTGTGTGTGTGTGTGTGTGTGTGTGTGTGTGTGTGTGTATATATATATATATATATATATATATATATATATTTTTTTTTTTTTTTTCCCCCCAGAGAGGAAGGGAGAGATAGAAATATCAAAGATGAGAATCATTGATCAGCACGCCCCCTACTGGTGATTGAGCCCGAAACCTGGGCACGTGCCCTTGACCAGAATCAAACCTGGGACCCTTCAGTCCGCAGCCTGAGGCTCTATCCACTGGGCCGTCTTATTATTTTTTCCAGCTACATCGTCCACCCTGACGAAGTGGCTTTAGCTCCGTTACTATGTTTAGGTCCCTCGTTGAGCAAAGGGGCATGGGGTGGGGGACGTTTTCCAAGCATTGGGTGCTTCTTGTCCATAAAATGAATCATTGAGGGGAACGCCCTGTGTGATGCACAAATAAACACGCTGTGTGATAAAGCTGGAATATGCAAAGGAGAGCCGAGGGGGAGGGGGAATCAAATAAACTCCTCGCACCACATGCTTTCGGACCCTCGTTCATCCTGCGGGCCTCACGGCAGGCCTCTGCACAGGCAATAACCCACTTCCTGACACACACATCCTGTCCCAGCGGCTAAGCTCGCCATGGAAGCGCGGCCTTTAGCATTTGTTATAAACGTTCTCCAGAACTGCTTACCACCACGATCTATGTATTATTTTTTTTTTAATGGATTAGATTCTGATCAACTGCTAACAGAGCAAAAACTGAATATTCTGTGGAATAGGTTTTCTGAGGGTCTGACGTGCTTTCTGCTCTCATCTCTCATGAGTGAGTAGAATGGAAATTGAAACAGAATATGAGAAGGCTAGGAGGTTTCTTTTCATTTGTTTCTTTCCCTCCTTCTTTAATTATAAGAAATTCAGGTCCGGCCGGTGTGGTTCAGTGGTTGAGTGTCAACCTATGAGCCAGAAAGTGATGGTTCAATTCCTGGTCAGTGCACATGCCCAGGTTGAGGGACGGATCCCCAGTGTGGGGTGTGCAGGGGACAACCATTCAATTATTCAATCATTGACGTTTCTCTCTCTCTCTCTCTCTCTCTCTCTCTCTCTCTCTCTCTCTCTCTCCCTTCCTCTTTGAAATCAATAAAAATATATTTAAGAAAATAACAAATCCTGTATCTAACAATATGGTATATAAGACTTTATTGGCTTTTTTTTAAAATATATTTTTGTTGATTTTTTTACAGAGAGAAAGTGAGAGGGATAGAGAGTTAGAAACATAGATGAGAGAGAAGCATCGATCAGCTGCCTCCTGTACACGCCCCACTGGGGATGTGCCCACAGCTAAGGTACATGCCCTTGATCAGAATCAAACCTGGGACCCTTCACTCCGCACACCGATGCTCTATCCACTGAGCCAAACTGGCTAGGGCCTTATTGGTTTTTAACTTCCCCATAATACTTAGTGAAATGTTCAGAAGAGAGACAAGACTGAAATAATTTGCTCCAGGCCATCAGAGATGTCTGTTGATGACACTCAATATCTAAAACCTAAAGCATTTAAACCAAAATAATTATATTTTCTTAGAATCAGGGCAGATCCCCTCACAAATGTGCACTGGAAAAGGTTTTTTTTTTTTTAAATGAGACTACCAGAAGAGGAGCTGAAAATTAGCTTTATGTTTAAGCAAATCACTATAGCCTTAGTATTTTCAGACCCGAACTTAAGAAAAAAAAAACTGCAAGTGAAAATAGATATATGCAGAAAAAGCAATTTAAGAACTTTTGAACCTTAACTTGCAGAAAGAAACATCTACTGAATGTTTCAGTGTTGCTTTGACCATGTCTAATGTCCAAAATAAAATAACAAAAATAATTGAATAAAATGCTATCACAGCCACTATGCCTGGTCTAGTGTTTTAAAAAGACATTGTGTAGGCTGCATGTTTCACTCTGGATAAAATAGCTTTCAAGAAATGGGTGATCCTGCTCGGATTACAACTAACCTTCGACAATTAGCAGTGGGGAAGAAATGTCCTCTGGAAACAACTGGATTTGATACTTTAATGTGAAGATGTGTCTGTACACACACACACACACACACACACACACACACAGAGCATTATGCCTACCCAACTTAATACTGAATAGCAAACAATTTCATAAACCTCATCAATGGCATGGCTGGCTATCGGCCGAGTAAAAATAAAAGGGGTGGGGGAAACAGGCTTAAAATAGTCATTTGTGCCTGGCCAGTGTGGCTCAGTGGTTAAGCATAAACCTATAAACCAGGAGGTCACAGTTCAATTCCTGGTCATGGCACAGGCCTGGGTTGCAGGCTCCATCCCTAGTATGGGGTGTGCAGGAGGCAGCCAATCCATGATTCTCTCCCATCATTGATGTTTCTCTCCCTCTCTCTCTCTCTCTCTCTCTCTCTCTCTCTCTCTGCCCCTCTACCTTCTTCTCTGAAGCCAAATATATATATATTTTTAAAAACGGTAATCTGCCATAGGAAAGCTGTACCCACTCAGCTGGAGATGAACACGGCACAGAACCACTGAGAAAATTATTATAAAAACAGAAGACACTGCACAACATGCGAATTTCATTTTTCGCTAATGATTTCTGCATGCAGATGACTGCATCAAATTAAAAATAAATTGCTGAACTTCCAACCCCCAAGCAGCAGTAAGCAGGTATTCAACTTGGGGATTTCCTTCATTTATGAGTTTCTATCGCCACCTGCAGGCTTTAAAGTGAACTTGAGCCATGGGCAGGCTATTTGCTATA